>NC_037687.1:43381105-43408115 GCF_003255815.1 Theropithecus gelada
CCCCCCCCCCCGCTTTTTTTTTTTTTTTTTTTTTTTTTTTAATAAGACATAATCTCACTCTGTTGCCCAGCTTGGAGTGCGGTGGTGCAATCTCAGCTCACTGCAACCTCCATCTCCCAGGTTTGAGTGATTCTTCTGCCTCAGCCTGCCAAGTAGCTGGCATTACAGACATGCGCCACCATGCCCAGCTAAGTTTTTTTGTATTTTTAGTAGAAACAGGTTTCACCATGTTGGCCAGGCTGTTCTCGAACTCCTGACCTCAAGTGATCCACCCACCTTGGGCTCCCAAAATGCCGGGATTACAGGTGTGACAGCCACTGCACCCAGCCTAGTAGAGAGCTTCTTTATTTCTAACTGAAAGTACTTTTGATTTATTGATACTGGCACTCAAATCTGGTTTTAATGTTTCTGTCAGATATTGATGTCTGCATTATTTCATCTTATACATAATTAAGTCACAGAAAATTATCCTTTTTCTGTGTTCATGTGTCACTCTGAGTTTTCCTCAGGCATTCCCTTTTCTCGTTGTTCGCCTCCAGATGATGTCCATAAAAACCTTTGTTACAAAGTGCCTTACAGTCTTGTGTACCTAGACCACCTTCTTCATATTATTTTGTTAGCATATTCTCCTTTTCACTCATAAGCCTTTGCTCAGAATTGTGTAAGTCTAACAGTAGTTACAATTATATTCAGATATTTTAATATCTGAAATATTATATTTTGGGGAAGTATAGCATTAGTTGACTTTTGGCATAAGAAAATGGAAAGGAATATCTGTAAAAGAACATAAAAGAAAAAATAGGGGTAGGTTTTAGAAGGACAGCAGAGTAAAGGTAATATGCTGTTGAAGAGAAGTAAATAACACATCCCATCTTGATTGTATTTCTTCATTCCACATGTCAGTCATGGCTCTGCATACAAGGGAATAAGCAATAATGGTGGGACAATATGTGTAACTGGAGAAGCAGTTGGAAAATAAATACATATGAATGTTCACCGTATTTATGTATCTTACTGTATTATAAATATACGTATGTAATCACTAATACAATGAGGGTTGGGAGGCATTGATAACTGGCATTATTCTTATAGCTACATAATTATTTTGATAGTTGTTTTCTAGTGACTTATCTTTGTATATATACTTTTATTTTTATTTGGATTCATTCAGTGATTTACTTTTCCTCTATTAATTATCATATACTATGCCCTTAGGGCTTGTTGTACATTGGCACATGAAAATTTATTATATTTGTCCTTGTGAAATTTAAGGAATAAGGAAGTAAATGGTGTAAAAGTACTGAATACACAACTGAAAAAACATATATAAGGGTAAGGCACTAGATATGGGATTAGAAATGGAAATGAAGTTATTTAGGGTCAACTAATATGCCCTTTCTGAGGGCAGGTATCTTGAGACCTTAACAAAGAAAAGAAGCTGGCATACAAAGAGACCGTTTATGTGAAATGAAAAGTCCTGTGGATAGCTCTAAATGATAGGATATTTGTTTTGATCTAGGAGGTGAAAAATGATTAGCAGAATGGAGTTAAAATGAGGTGTTTTTTTTTTTTTTTTTTTTGAGATGGACTCTTGCTCCACTGCCCAGGCTAGAGTCTACGCAGTGGTGCGATCTCAGCTCCCTGCAGCCTCCAATTCCTGGGTTCAAGCAATTCTTGTGCCTCAGCCTCCTGAGTAGCTGGGACTACAGGTGTGTGCCATCATGCCCGGCTGTTTGTATTTTAGTAGAGGCAGGGTTTCACCATGTTGCCCAGGCTAGTCTCAAAGTCCTGAGTTCAGGTAACCCACCTGCCTTGCCCTCCCAAAGTGCTAGGATGACAAGCATGAGCCCACATGCCCGGGCAAAATGAGGTCTTACAAACTGTACGTTGTTATTATCCTTGGTAAAGTTTATTTTTGGGGAAGAAAACCACAAAAGTGTTAGTATATATGGATTATAAAATTTTGATCTGCATTAGCATTATCTCTATAAGATGCTAATGACTAGTTCTACATCTACAGATTTTGATTCTGTTTAACCAACAAGCTTACCAGGTGATGACCAACACACAAATTTCAGATCCACTGACTTAATCACATTCCTCATAATCTTTATGTTCTGCTGTTATTCTGTGAGCTCTCTTTATCTTTCTCCAAATTTCATAACATTTTTTAAACCAATTCATGTATATGGTGAATTATTCTTAAATTGTCTCTTCTTTCCATAACTTTTATTCTTGTAGTACATGAAAATTATTTTTTCCTTTCTTTCAGATTTGGAGTCCAGGAGTGAGACTAAGCATTTATCTGTAGGAAAAGACATTATTAAAAACACTGGTTCTCAGTGGGAGGTAATGGAAAGTAGCAAGTTACGTGGCCTTGAAAGTTCCATTTGCAGAAATGACTGGCAAAGCAAAAGCAAGATTGAAGTACAAGGACCTGAAGTGGGATATTTCAGTAAAATGAAAATCATCACTGAAAATGTGCCCACTTACAAAACTCATGAATCTCTTACGTTACCTCAGAGAACTCATGACAGTGAGAAGCCCTATGAATACAAGGAATATGAGAAGGTCTTCAGTTGTGACTTAGAGTTTGCTGAATATCAGAAAATACATACTGGTGGAAAAAACTATGCATGCAATCAATGTTGGAAAACCTTTGGGATAGACAACTCCAATATGTTACAACTGAATATTCATACTGGTGTGAAACCTTGTAAATATATGGAATATGGGAATACATGTAGTTTTTATAAAGACCTTAATGTATACCAGAAAATTGATAATGAGAAGTTCTGCAAATGTAAGGAATACAGAAGGACCTTTGGAAGAGTTGAAGAAGTTACCCCACTTCAAAGAGTTCAAGATGGTGAGAAACACTTCGAATGCTCATTCTGTGGGAAATCCTTTAGAGTGCATGCCCAACTTACTCGACATCAGAAAATCCATACAGATGAGAAAACTTACAAATGTATGGAATGTGGCAAGGACTTCAGATTTCTTTCACAGCTTACCGAACATCAGAGAATTCATACTGGTGAGAAGCCCTACAAATGTATGCACTGTGAGAAGGTTTTTAGAATTAGTTCACAGCTCATTGAACATCAGAGAATTCATACTGGTGAGAAACCTTATGCATGTAAGGAATGTGGAAAGGCTTTTGGAGTATGTAGAGAACTTGCTCGTCATCAGAGAATTCATACTGGTAAGAAACCCTATGAATGCAAAGCATGTGGAAAGGTCTTTAGAAACAGTTCATCCCTGACTAGACATCAGAGGATTCATACTGGTGAAAAACCCTATAAATGTAAAGAATGTGAGAAAGCATTTGGAGTAGGTAGTGAACTTACTCGACATGAAAGAATTCACAGTGGTCAAAAGCCTTATGAATGTAAGGAGTGTGGAAAGTTCTTTAGACTTACGTCAGCCCTTATTCAACATCAAAGAATTCATAGTGGTGAGAAACCTTATGAATGTAAGGTATGTAGGAAGGCCTTTAGACATAGTTCAGCCCTTACAGAACATCAGAGAATTCATACTGGAGAAAAACCCTACGAATGCAAGGCATGTGGGAAGGCCTTTAGACATAGTTCATCCTTTACCAAACATCAGCGCATTCATACTGGTGATAAACCCTATGAATGTAAGGAATGTGGGAATTCCTTTAGTGTTGTTGGGCATCTTACGTGCCAACCGAAAATTTACACTGGTGAGAAATCATTTGACTGAAATAAATGTATAAAGTGTTTTTTTATTTCCGATTTTCACAGGAAAAAACTATGGATGGATTTAATAGGTAATCAAGGCAATTCAGTATCTCCCTCTTTTAAGTCTGTTTTTAGACTTCATGGCCATTCTGTATGTAGACATAGAATTGCTTAGTCATAGCTGATATATACTTATAGCTTTGTTAGATATTGCCAAATATTTCTCCTTTTTATGTTAAAAAGAGTTTTTTTGCATGAGTTTCTCATCGTGGCATGTTTTGTTTACAATAGCCTTTGATGTTTGCATTATTGTTCTTTTCACTATTCAGTTTTTTAATTGTAATATTACTTCAGTATCTTTTCTGCATTGTAATTCTTTGCTTGTGATATCTATACTTATTTTCCTCCAGAGAGTTAGAACTCCTAGACAGATATAACGTAGTTTTACATTCTTATTGCTCTTCATTTTGTGTAATGTTCTTGTTTTGTTTTGTTTTGAATGATAGAAGTGTGATCTTTCCATTTTCACCAAATTGTTCACTTCTCTTTAAATTTCTATTTTATTTTGATACAACATGTTCCCCCAAAATAACATATACATAGGAACTGGTTATATTCCACCATAACACACACACACACTATATATATATAGTGTATATATACATACAGTGTATATAGTGTATATGCGATGTATACTATATATACTCACACATGCACTATATATATAACACACAGTATATATATACACATACTATATGTATATATAGTATATACAGTATATATGTATATATAATATATACTCTGTGTGTGTGTGTATATATAGTGTTTGTCTGTTATATTGGAATATAACCACTTCCTTTAAGCAGTCTTTTTACCCACAGGCTGTACCAACCAGGATCCAAATGAAGAGAACTTTTAAATATTTGATAAAATTACTCATCCAATAAGTCTGTTAAAATTTATCATTCTCTTAAATTATCATTCTTAAATTTGTCAAACACCTTTAAAAGGGGAGGAAAAAATGACCACTGAACTTACATTAAGAGGATTTACAACTACAGCTTCAAATTTTTTTTAATCTATTACCATTATTTTTATTTTTATTCTCTCTTAGAGTTGCCTTATTAGGTTTGGGCATTTCAACAATCAACAGACCTTCTGTGATTTAACTAATCTCATTTAACTCCAAAATTATCTCTGTCTCAGGACAGCTGACTTGGTTATGCAGTCAGTGAGATCACAAGCCACTGGTTATTGAAATTTTTTTTTTTTTTTTTTTTTTTACTTTTCATTTTTTTTGAGACAGAGTTTTGCTCTGTTGCCCAGGCTGGAGTGCAGTGGCGTGATCTTGGCTCACCTTAACCTCTGCCTCCCGGGTTCAAACTATTCTCCTGCTCAGCCTCCCAATAGCTGGGATTACAGGCATGCGCCACCACGCCTGGCTAATTTTGTATTTTTAGTAGAGATGGGATTTCTCCATGTTGGTCAATCTGGTCTCGAACTCCTGACCTCAGGTGATTCCCCCCCACCTCAGCCTCCCAAAGTGCTGGGATTACAGGCATGAGCCACCGCACCCGGCCTGGTTATTGGATTTATTTATTTAATTTTTTTGAGATAGAGTCTTGCTCTGTCACCAGGCTGGAGTGCAGTGGCGTGATCTCAGCTCACTGCAACCTCCACCTCCCAGGTTCAAGCAATTTTCCTGCCTCAGCCTGCCAAGTAGCTGGGATTACAGGCATGTGCCACCACACCTGGCTAATTGTTTATATTTTAGTAGACACAGAGTTTCACCATGTTGGCCAAGACAGTCTGTATCTCCTGACCTCGTGATCTGCCGGCCTTGGCCTCCCAAAGTGCTGGAATTACGGGTGTGAGCCACCATGCCTGGCCAGTTATTCGATTTTTATAAGAAAATTTTACTATTTTCAGATAAATTTATGTCACCATCATTCATTACATTTTAATTTTTGAAACTGGTGTCTTTCCCAGAATTTATATACTCTATAAAGGTCTGAATGATTACCAATATTAAGCCATTTTCTCATCTGATATATTGAGCAATGTTTTATGTAAGTATTGCTTATTCAAGTAGTTTTAAAAGATATGTAATTGGTTGTTGTTTCATGTCCTACACAGTAAGAACAAGAGTTTTGTCAGGATATTTGCTATTTCATATCTTTGAAATAGAGTAGTAGCTCTGTTTCTAACTAAATTCTATTTATGTAACAACACAGCTAATTTACTCTTGGACCTTTTTATCCTGAGTTACCATCAGTGCTGATGTTCCTCTTTTGGGTATAGCTCTCCAGGAGAACTTGTCCTATGTTTCTTTGTGTGTGTGTTTTTCCTTCCAGCTTAAACAAATTAAAACTACTAAATATCTAAACCTTGTATACAGACATTAAAATTAAAATTAGTGAGAGAAACAAAATATCCTTGTGTCTTGGCTTTTACTTTTTGAAGTCATTAACAAATGATAAATTAATGAATAAAATGTATCCTATTATGTTTTCCTTATTTGTAATTACAGCTATATTTTTATCATATTAACATTTTTCATTTAACTTTGTTATGAACTTAATGGCATTTCACACTTACTCCAAACCATAATATAATTATCGTTGTGGTATTACTGTTTGGTTTTTACTACAGTTTCTTACTCAAAAATATAAAATTTCACCATTCTTTCCATTTTCATTTGCCCCTTTATTCTTTGTGACTTTTCCCTAGCCTGCATAGGAGCTTTAGTCTCATATTCAATAGGATAGGATATTGCAGTCTCATCCTGTTTTCTGCTGTCCTGCACCATTAAATTTTCTATGTCCAATGAAGGAATTCTAATTCTATTTAATAGCAACTAGTATTAAAGACTAACATACGTATGTCAGGGACAGGCAGAGAGTCTGTGATTGAGATTTCTGGAGTTATATAACCCACTGTGCCACCCCCCCAAGCCCCCAACTTGCCAGAATTCATCCCTTAACCTGCAGTGTGATTGTATTTGGACATAAGGCAATGAGGATATAAGAATGTGATTCTAATTTGATACAAATGGTGATCTTACGAGAAGCGGAAGGAAAGATGTCTCTCCCTATGCTCACACACAAAGGAAAGGCCACATGAGGACACAAGGAGAAGGTGGGAATTTAGAAGCCAAGAGAGCCCTTACCAGGAATTAAACCTGCTAATCCCTATTTTAATTAGAACAGTGAGAAAATAAGTATCTGTATTTAAGCCTCACAGTCTTTGGCATTTTCTTACAGCACCCTAAGCAAACTAAGACAGTTGTTGGTACTGAGAAGTGGGGTGCTGCTATAACAAATACCTAAAAATGTGCAAGTTCAAGCTTTGGAACTGGGTGGTGGGCATATAGGCTGGAAGAATGCTAGAAATATATATGTAAAAATGATTCTGGGGAGGACTCAAAACAAAATAGAATCACTGGAGAGAGGGCTTCCATTTTAAAGAATACTGTCATGAATGGTATTCATGTTAAAGAAACAATCATGAACAAAATGTTGGTAGAAATATGGACATTTAAGGCCATAATGGTTTAGTCTCAGAAATGAGGAACAGTTTATTGTAGCAAGGAACTTGGCTGAATCACGTTCTAGTGTTTTGTGGAAGGTAGCGCTTCCAAGCAATGAAACTGAATAGTAGCAGAGATTTCTAATTATTGAACTTGTGGCTTGGGTTCTCTTTATTGCACATATAAAATAGGAAAGGAGAGAGTTGAATTGAAGGAGGAATTCTTAAGCAATAAGAAACTAAAATGTGAAGAGTTGGGAAATTCTTAACCATACTGGGAAAAATGATGAAATGTGTATTTTGCTGTTTTGGGATAGTGTTGTATACATGATATGTTTGTTAGATATTGTTAGTTTATAATGTTCTAGTCCTATTTCCTTCTTGATCTTCTGTGTAGATGGTCCATCCATTATTGAATGTGAAGTACTGAAGACTCCCACTATTGTAGAACTGTTTTGTTTTTGTTTTTTTTTTTGCCTGCAACATTTTGTAGTGTTTGCTTCACTTCTTTTGGGGCTCTATTTGGTGTGTTTTTGTTTATAATTATTATATCTTTTGATGCACTGACCGTTCTATCAATATATAATGTCTTTTTTTGTCCCTTGTAAAAAAATTTTTTTTTTCTTGAGACGGAGTCTCACTCTGTCGCCCAGGCTGGAGTGCAGTGGCAGGATCTCGGCTCACTGCAAGCTCCGCCTCCCGGGTTTACGCCATTCTCCTGCCTCAGCCTCCCGAGTAGCTGGGACTACAGGTGCCCGCCACCTCGCCCGGCTAGTTTTTTGTATTTTTTAGTAGAGACGGGGTTTCACCGGGTTAGCCAGGATGGTCTCGATCTCCTGACCTTGTGATCCGCCCGTCTTGTCCTCCCAAAGTGCTGGGATTACAGGCTTGAGCCACCGCGCCCGGCCTTATAAAAATTTTTGACTTAAATCTGTATTGTTTGATACTAGCATAGCCACCTACCTCTCTATCGCTTAACTATTTGCATGGAATCTTTGTCCATCCCTCTCACTTTCAACCTATTTACATTTTTGGATTTATGCTGAGTCTCTCGTGGACAGCATATCGTTGGATCATTTTTTTTTAAATCCATCTGGCAATCTCTGCCCTTTAATTGGAGAATTTAATCAATATACATTTAAATTAATTGCTTGTAAAGGATTTACTTCAGCCATATTTTAATTTGTTTTGTGTATGTCTCTTTTTGTTTCTTAATTCTCCCAGTATTGCCGCCTTTTGTGTTTAATGGATTTTTTTTTTTTTTTTTTTTGAGATTGAGTTTTGCTCTTGTTGCCCAGGTCAGAGCGCAATGGCCCGATCTCAGCTTGCCACAACCTCCGCCTCCCAGGTTCAAGCGATTCTTCTGCCTCAGCCTCCTGAGTAGCTGAGATTACAGGCATGTGCCAGCACGGCCGGCTAATGTTGTATTTTCAGTGGAGATGTGGTTTCTCCATATTGGTCAGGCTGGTCTCAAACTCTTGACTTCAGGTGATCTGCCTGCCTCAGCCTCCCAAAGTGCTTACAGGCGGGAGCCACTGCACGTGGCCGGAATTTATTTATCATTTTGGTTCCTTTTATTTTCTGTACATTTTGTATTCATTTTCTCAGTGTTTACGTTGGAGTTAACACATATTCTACTTTGAATTAATACTACCTTAGCTTCAATCATTTACAAAAATTCTGGTCCTATACATCTCTGTCCTTCCCCATTCACATTATTATTGACAGGAATTACATCGTTACACATTGTGTGCCCATTTGCAGATATTTATAATTACTGTTTTATGCATTTACGTGTGTGTGTGTGTGTTTGTTTGTTTTTTTTTTAGATGGAGTCTCACTGTCACCCAGGCTGGAGTGCAGTGGTGCAATCTCGGCTCATTGCAACCTCCGCCTCCTGGGTTCAAGTGACTCTCCTGCCTCAGCCTCCCGAGTAGCTGGGACGGCAGGTGCCTGCCACCATACCCGGCTAATTTTTGTATTTTTTGTAGGGACAGGGTTTCATCATGTTTCTCCAGGCTGGTCTCAGAACTCCTGAGCTCAAGGGATCCATCCACCTCAGCCTACCAAGGTGCTGAGATTACAGGCATGAGTCACCATGCACAGCTACATTTTTCTTTTAAATCATATAGGAAGAAGACAGGAATACACGACAAAAATACAATATTGCTGGCTTTTGTATTTACCTATGTAAATACACAGTTATATAGTTACCTTTACCAATGTTCTTTATTTCTTCCTATAGCTTTGTGTTACTTTCTAGTATCTTTTCATTTCTGCATGAAACATTTACATTATTTATTTTTACTTCATTATTATTATTTTTAGAGACAGGGTCTTACCCTGTTGCCCAGGCTGGAATGCAGTGGCACAATCATAGCTCACTGCATCTTCAACCTCCTGGGCTCAAGCAATCCCTCTGACTTAGTCTCCTGAGTAGCTAGGACTCCAGGTACCATGCCTGGACTTTAAGGTGTAGCATCAGAGAGATACAGCCTTATAGAGACTGCTTACCCAACTCCCATAATTGCATGAGCCAATGCCCTCTAATAAATCTCTTAATATACAGATATCGTATGTATATATCTCTTAATGACTCTGCTTGTCTTATTCAAGCCTGACTGATCCAATACCTTTCATCAGGATGAGGAGACTCCTTTATTTTCCTAGTTCTATTCCTAGCATTTCAAAAGTTTTAAATCACGCATGTATGTGGGACTGTATCAAATAATTTTTGTGTCTATTGAAATCATGTATTTTCAACTTACTTGTATGTTGAGAGCTTATATTATCAATGGGTTTGGGATTCTGTCAGATGCTTTCCTGTTTTTGTTGTTGTTAAGGACTTTTTTGTTTTTTGAGACAGGGTCTCACACTGTTGCCAAGACAAGAGTACAATGGCGTGATCATGGCTCACTGTAGCCTCGACCTCCATGGGTTCAGATGATGCTCTCACCTCAGCCTCTTGAGTAGCTGGTACTACAGTCACACCACCATGCCTGGCTAGATTTTTACTTTTTGTAGAGACAGGGTTTCACCATGGGTCCCAGGCTGGTCTCAAACTCATGGGATCAAGCAATCCGCCTGCCTTGGCCTCACAAAGTGCTGGGATTACAAGTGTCAGCCACTGCACCCAGCCTTGTTCAGGATTTTTGTGTCTATGTTCGTGAGACTCTGTAGTTCATGGTCTGCAGTTTTTCTATTGATATTTATTTATTTATATATTTTTTTTTAAGACAGAGTTTTGCTCTTGTTGCCCAGGCTGGAGTGCAATGGTGCGATTTTGGCTCACTGCAACCTCTGCCTCCTGGGTTCAAGCAATTATCCTGCCTTGGCCTCCCATGTAGCTGGAATTACAGGAACCTACCACCATACCCAGCTAATTTTTGTATTATTTTATTTTATTTATTTATTTTAAAGATGGAGTCTCTCTCTGTTGCCCAGGCTGGAGTGCAGTGGCACCATCTCAACTCACTGCAACCTCTGCCTTGCGGGTCCAGGCAATTCTCCTGCCTCAGCCTCCTCAGTAGCTGGGACTACAGTAGCAAGCCACCATGCCAGGCTAATTTTTGTATTTTTAGTAGAGACGGGGTTTTGCCATGTTGGCCAGGCTGGTCATGAACTCCTGATCTCATGATCCGCCCGCCTCAGCCTCCCAACATGCTGGATTACAGGCATGAGCCACTGCACCCAGCCTTTCTTCTGATATTTAAAATCTGCCTTTGGTATAGGCTTAATACTGGCCACACAGTATGACCTCAGAATTGTTTCCTTCTCCTTGTCTGTTTCCTGAAAGAATTTGTGAAGTATTGGTATTATTTTTTCTTTAAATATTTTATAGATTTCTATTTATGGACTATTCTTCATGAAAATTTTAATGAAGTCCTTTTTTAGTTATAGGTCTATTCAAGTTTTGAAATTTCTTCTAGAGTTGGTTCTCGTAGTTTATGACTTATCAGAAATGTTTCCCTTTTATCTAATTTGCCTAATTTGTTAGCATAAAGTTTTAATTTTTATAGGTTTTTGACAGTGATTTCCCTTCTTTCATTTCTGATTTTGGTAATTTGTGTTCTTTTTTTCCTTGTCAAGTTTGTTATCTTTTCAAATAACTACCTTTTGGTTTCAGACATTTTCTAGTAAGTGTCTTAATGTTTTCTCTTTCTTTGATTTCCATTGTGATCTTTGTTTTTCTTTTGCTTGCTTTGGATTTAGTTGCTCTTCTTTTTCTAGCTTAAGTTTCTAACTTTGCTGTTTCTTAAAAAGTTAAAATCTTAAACTTTCTCACTATACAATTCATCCACATAACCAAAAACCACATGTACCTCAAAAGCTATTTGTATTAGTTCATTCTTCACGCTGCTAGAAATAAATACCCGAGACTAGGTAATTTATAAAGAAAAGAGGTTTAATTGGCTTACGGCTCCACAGGAAGCATGGCTGGGGAGGCCTCAGGAAACTTAAAATCATGGCAGAAGGTGAAGGGAAAGTGGGCACATCTTTCGTGGCCAAAGAAGGAAGACAGAGCTGGGAGGTGCCACACACTTTTAAACAACCAAATCTCACGAGCATTCGCTCAATATCATGAAAGCAGCACCGAGGAGGAAATCTGACCCCATAATCCAATCACCTCGAGGCCACCAGGCCCCACTCCAGTATTGGGGATTACAATTTGACATGAGATTTGGGTAGGTACACAGACCTGAACCATATCACTATTGGGAAAAAAAGGTGGCTAGAATGCAGTGGCATGATCTCGGCTCACTGCAGCCTCCCTTCCTGGGTTCAAGTGATTCTCCTGCCTCAGCCTCCTGAGTAGCTGGGACTACAGGTACATGCCACCACACCCAGCTAATTTTTGTATTTTTACTATAGACAGGGTTTCACCATGTTGGCCAGGTTGGTCTCAAACTCCTGACCTCAAATGATCTGCCCACCTCAGCCTCCCAAAGTGTTGGGATTACAGGCATGACTCACTATGCCTGGCCTTACATCTGAAAAAACCTAGTTAACATTAAACTTTTACTAGGCAAAACTTATAGGTTTAATTTACATTTCATTCTTATCAGCAAGGATAATTATCTTTTCACATTATTGTACACTGAAATGTGTCTACCTGTATTTCATGTTAAAGCCCGAATGACTGATGGAACTAGATTTGAAGATAGGACCTTTAAGGAGATATTAAATAGGTTAAATGAAAGTTTTAAGTGTGGGAACCTAATATGATAGCGTTCTTACAAGAAGAGGAAGAGACACCAGAGATTTCTTTCTCTCCTCCAACACACAGAAGAAAAGCCATATCAAGACAAAAGCAAGTGGCCATCTACAAGCGAGGAAGACAGCCCTTCACCAGAAATCAACCCTACTGGCATCTTTATCTTGAACTTCCAGCCTTCAGAACTATAAGAAAATAAATTTATGTGTTTTTGTTTTATTTTGTTTTTGACACGGAATCTGGCTCTGTCGCCCAGGCTGGAGTGCAGTGGTGCGATCTCGGCTCACTGCAATCTCTGCCTCCCAGGTTCACGCCATTCTCCAGCCTCAGCCTCCCGAGTAGCTGGGACTACAGGCGCCTGCCACCATGCCCGGCTAATTTTTTTGTATTTTTAGTAAAGACGGGGTTTCACCATGTCAGCCAGGATGGTCTCAATCTCCTGACCTTGTGATCCACCCGCCTCGGCCTCCCAAAGTGCTGGGATTACAGGCATGAGCCACCGTGCCCGGCCTAAATTTATGTTTTTTAAGCTACTCAGTCTGTGATATTTTGTTATGACAGTTCAAACAGAAGAAAACATGCATACCAAAAAGCCATTTTTTGTTCCTTTTCTATGAACTATCTCTATATCCCGTGCTTATTTTCTTTTGGATTATTTTTCCTCATTAGATAGGCAGTACTTTCATTTCATTAAAATTAGCTTTTTCTGGGATATATGTTGCAGGTAAGTTTTCCCAGGCTATCAATTATCTTTTGGAGTTTTAGCATTAATAGTTTTTTGCCAAGTAAAAAAATTAATTTATTGGCCGGGCGCGGTGGCTCAAGCCTGTAATCCCAGCACTTTGGGAGGCCGAGACGGGCGGATCACGAGGTCAGGAGGTCGAGAGCATACTGGCTAACACGGTGAAACCCCGTCTCTACTAAAAAAAATACAAAAAACTAGCCGGGCGAGGTGGCGGGTGCCTGTAGTCCCAGCTACTCGGGAGGCTGAGGCAGGAGAATGGCGTAAACCTGGGAGGCAGAGCTTGCAGTGAGCTGAGATCCGGCCACTGCACTCCAGCCTGGGCGACAGAGCGAGACTTCGTCTCAAAAAAAAAAAAAAAAAAAAAAATTAATTAATTATTATTTTCAATTATGGGTTCTAGGATTTGTGTTAGACTTAGAATGATTTCCATGTCCTGAGGCTAACATTTTTTCCGCATTATTTCTAGAACTTTTATGATTTCATCTTTCACATTTGAATCTCTGATCCACTTGGAGTAGTAGATATGAAATGTTAAGGACCTATTTTCCTTCCCTCCACAATGGTTACAATATACAGTTGTATATTATAAGCGAAGTACTAAATAATCCATATGTGTGCCCCTAATTAGAAATGCTGTCTTTATCATGTGAAGAAGAATATACTACCTACTGGTCTGGAGTTTCTATTCCACTCCGCTGATCTGTTTGCTTATCTGTCAGAACCATGCTATTTTAAGACTTTTATTTTGTGACAGGGTCTCACTCTGTCACCCAGTGTGAAGTGCAGTAGTGCAATCACAGCTCACTGCAGTCTTGACCTCCCAGGCTCAAGCTATCCTCCTGCCTCAGCCTCCCAAAGCATTTGGGAGGATGGCTGAGACTACATTATGTGCATGTGTCAACATACCCAGCTAATTTCTGTATTTTTGTAGAGATGGTGTTTCATTATGTTGCCCAGGCTGGTCTCAAAATCCTGGGCTCAAGTGATCGTCCACCTCGGCCTCTCAAAGTGCTTTTAGTGATTACAGGTATGAACTACCACACCCAGCCAAGGCTATTATTTTATGTTTAAACATATGGTAGAGTAAATGTTCTGAATTACTCTTTTGCAGAATTTTCCTGGCTATTCTGTCTGCCATATTGACTTTTTCACATGAACTTCAGGATTAACTTGTCTTTAATAAAACAATTATTTATTAATAAAATAATTATCAGATTTGGATCACTCTAAATTATTAAAAATTAAGTTTTTAAATCGCTAGGAGTTTGAGGCATCCTATACTATGCTTTTTCACTTGTTTTCTGATTAGTCCCTCCATATTCAAGTTCTCTTCATAAGATTATACCAATTCTTGCTAATTATATTCCTTAGTAACTTATATTTTTATGTCTATCATTGCTGGGGTCTTTTACAACTTGTTCAATTGAATCTTCTATCTGTTGTTTTCATATATATATGTATATCATATATATTATGTGTACTATTTTGGCATATTTTATATCCAGCCACCTTCTTGAAATGTATTTAAAATTGCTTTCTAGGCCCGGCGCAGTCTAGGAAAAAAAACCAAAAATTAGCCAGCTGTGGTGGCATGTGCTTATAGTCCCAGCTACTCAGGAGGCTGAGGTGGGAGGACTACTTGAGCGCAGGAGGTTGAGGCTGCAGTGAGCCAGGGTTGCCTGAAGTACAGAGCAAGACCCTATCTTTTTTTCTTTTCTTTTTTTTTTTTTTTGAGACTCAGTTTCACCCTTGTTGCCCAGGCTGGAGTGCAATGGTGCAATCTCAGCTTACCGTAACCGCCGCCACCCAGGTTCAAGCAATTACCCTGCCTCAGCCTCCCAAGTAGCTGGGATTACAGACATGTGCCACCATGCCCAGTGAATTTTGTATTTTTAGTAGAGACAGGGTATCTCCATAGCAAAAATTGTTTATAGCCAGTTTCTCAAGGATATGTGAAAGGCTGAGGAAGAGGACTTTTTGTGAGGTGGGACTATTTTTGGGAAGAGCTGTGGATGTGTTCTCAGCATCCTGAGGAAAGAAGGTGGATGTTTCCTCCTCTAATCAAACCAAGCAAGTTGACCCGATCCATCCCAGTCCCTCTAATATCCAAAGGGGACTGTGTTAAGAGAGTTCCCAGGAGAACGTTACCTTTTTTCCTGGCATTTAGGGGAAACAGAGATAGGAACTTGATTCACACGTGGTGACAGGATATGGACCATATGGAGTAAGCTGACCTCAGGAGATCTTGGATCCTGTTCTAGAGAACTTCTGGAGAATCAATGTGACCCACCAGAAAAGGATGACCACAGTATGCCTACAGTTAAGGAAAGGATTTTAAGTGGCCTCTGTAAACAGGATGTTCTGACAACATGGCCTCCCCTGCAGTTGAAGATCTGCAGCAAGGTATTTGCTTAGAAACCCGGGAAAACGCCTAAAGATAAGAAAAAGGGTGAGCTTTGACTATCCGTGAAGGCAGGAGAGAACCAAACACTGATTAAAACAATACCAGTTAAGTAAGACCTTTCCTGTCTCTTTTATTTTTTATTTTTATTTTTTGGGACAGAGTCTCGCTGTGTCACCCAGGCTGGAATGCAGTGGCGCTATCTCACCTCACTGCAAGCTCCGCCTCCCGGGTTCACCCCATTCTCCTGCCTCAGCCTCCCCAGCAGCTGGGACTACAGGCGCCCGCCACCTCGCCTGGCTAGTTTTTTGTATTTTTTAGTAGAGACCGGGTTTCACCGTGTTAGCCAGGATGGTCTCGATCTCCTGACCTCGTGATCCGCCCGTCTCGGCCTCCCAAAGTGCTAGGATTACAGGCTTGAGCCACCGCGCCCGGCCGGAAGAAGTCTTAAACAGTTTAAAGTACTAATAATTATAATACACCAGGTATTTCATTTAGCAAATTAAGGCTGATCTTGTCTACCGGAATTTTTTTTTTCTTTTTTTTTGAGACGGAGTCTCGCTCTGTGGCCCAGGCTAGACTGCGGTGGCGCGATCTCAGCTCACTGCAAGCTCCACCTCCCAGGTTCACACCATTCTCCTGCCTCAGCCTCCTGAGTAGCTGGGACTACAGGCACCTGCCACCGCGCCCAGCTAATTTTTTGTATTTTTTTATTAGAGATGGGGTTTCACTGTGTTAGCCAGGATGGTCTCAACCTACTGACCTCATAATCTGCCCGCCTCAGCCTCCCTGGGTTTTTGAGTATAATGACACTTGCCAGACATTTCATCCAGAGGCAGGAAAAAATACCATCTCACAGAGAAGGGCTGCAAGAGACAATTATGGGAGAATAGTTTTTTTTGAAAATACAAAATTTTACTCTGGAATAGGTTAAAGACCTAACTCTGTAAGGTAGAACTACAAAGTCAATAGACAAAAATGTAGAAGAATTTCTTCGTGACCTTAGAAAAGAAAAATGTTTCTTTTTTTTTCTTTTTTTCTTTTTTTTTTTTTTTTTGAGACAGAGTTTTGCTCTTGTTGCCCAGGCTGGAGTACAGTGGCACGATCTTGGCTCACTGCAACCTCCATCTCCCAGGTTCAAGAAATTCTCCTGACTCAACCTCCTGAGTAGCTGGGATTATAGGAGCCCACCGCCACACCCGATTAATTTTTGTATTTTTAGTAGACACGGGGTTTCACCATGTTGACCAGGCTGGTCTTGAACTTCTGACCTCAGGTGATCTGCCCGCCTTGGCCTCCCAAAGTGCTGGGATTACAGGCATTAGCCACTGCTCCCAGCCAGAAAAATGTTTCTTAAATAATAATACCATAAGCCACACACATATACACAAACACATAACAATATTAAAATAAGTATTTCTATTTAATAAAAAGTATAATAAACAGAATACATAAGAGGATATCAGCAGAATCTAAAACTGTCAGGGAGCTAATATCTAGAAAATGTAAGAAACATTTGCAAATTAACAAGAAAAAGACTAATCCCAATTATATTTTAACAAAAGGTATAAAAGGCAATTTACAAAGAAGCTGAAAAAGCTAACAAGCATAAAAGATATTCAAAATTACTGGCAATCAGAGAAATGCACATTAATACTACAAAGAAATACTACTTTGTAACTTTTAGACTGATAACTATGAGAGAGCTACACAGTGCTGTGTTCATGCAGATGTGGGATATGGAAACTCTCATTCCGTAGTGGTGGGAGTCTGGACTCATACAACCAATCTGGAGAGAATTTGGCACCACTTAGTCAAGTAAACTCATATCCTATGACCCAGAAATTCTGTGGCCTAAGAAATTCTCAAACTGGCCCATAAAGGGATATGTATGAGATGATTAATTTCAGCATTTCCTGTGGTGGGAGGGTATGGAGGCAATCTGCATGTCCACTCCCTGGAAGAGTAGGTAGGTAAGGTGATCAATGCCTTCAAATAAATGTTTACATAGTAACAGATAATTGTAAAAATATTGTGATTAGTGAAAAAGAACAGGAGGCATTATTTATAAAGATTTTTA
Organism: Theropithecus gelada; assembly: GCF_003255815.1. Classification (NCBI taxonomy): domain Eukaryota; kingdom Metazoa; phylum Chordata; class Mammalia; order Primates; family Cercopithecidae; genus Theropithecus; species Theropithecus gelada. Next base: position 43,398,782 of record NC_037687.1, read on the forward strand.
AAATACATGTATGTAAAATATATGCTTTGTAAGAACATTTTCAAGCATAAAGATAAAATTAATCCTTTTTTTTTTTTTTGAGATGGAGTCTCACTCTGTCATCCAGGCTGGAGTGCAATGCCACGACCTCGGCTCATGGGAACCTCCATCTCCCAGGTTCAAGCAATTCTCCTGCCTCAGCCTCCCGAATAGCTGGGATTACAGGTGCGCACCACCACGCCTGGCTAATTTTGTATTTTTAGTAGAGACGGGGTTTTGCCATGTTGGATGGGCTGGTCTCAAACTCCTGAACTCAGGTGATCTGCCTGCCTCATCCTCCCAAAGTGCTGGGATTACAGGCATGAGCTGCCGTGTCCAACAAATGAATCATTTTGAATGAGTGTCTACACTCATTCAAGGAGAATGGAAATAGAGTATGGTGTTGGAAACAGATCAACAGAGTCCTTGTAAAGATTAGTGATAAATGAGTCTGATTAACTCAAGTTCAGGTTCAGAGGGTGATTAAAAATACATACATAAACATTTATCTTCCAGACATACTTCCTAGGGAGTTATGCATTTAATGTCGTTGTTATTTCCTCTTTTCAGAATTTTTTTTGCCTCTAAATTTTTTTACTTGTTTAATTACTCTAACAAGTATCTCTTAAAAAAAAAAAAGAAGTTAAGGGCTGGGTGCGGTGGCTCACACCTGTAACCCCAGCACTTTGGGAAGCCAAGGCGGGCAGATCGCCTGAGGTTAGGAGTTCAAGACCCGCCTGACCAACATGGAGAAACCCTGTCTCTGCTAAACATACAAAATTAGCCAGGCGTGGTGGCGCAAGCCTGTAATCCCAGCTACTTGGGAGGCTGAGGCAGGAGAATCACTTGAACCTGGGAGGCGGAGGTTGTGGTGAGCCAAAATCGCACCATTGCACTCCAGCCTGGGCAACAAGAGCAAAACTCCATCTTAAGAAAAAAAAAAAAGAAGTTAAATAGTAATGGTGATATGTACTCTGTCTCTTTCCTTATGTAATGGAAATGCTTCTAGTATTTCCCTGTTAATAACTCAATTGGCATTTAAGAATCTAAATCTGGCCAGATGCGGTGACTCATGCCTGTAATCCCAGCACTTTGGGAGGCCAAGGCAGGCAGATCATTTGAGGTCAGGAGTTCGAGACCAGCCTGGCCAATATGGCGAAACCTCATCTCTACTAAAAATACAAATTTAGCCGGGAGTGGTGGTGGGCACCTGTAACCTCAGCTACGCGGGAGGCTGAAGCAGGAGAATCACTTGAACCTGGGACATGGAGGATGCAGTGAGCCAGGACGGCGCCACTGCACTCCAGCCTCGAGGAAAGAGTAAGACTCCGTCTCAAAAAAAAAAAAAAAACAAAAACAAAGAATTGGCCAGGTGTGGTGGCTCACTCCTATAATCCCAGCCCTTTGGGAGGCCAAGGTGGGCGGATCGCTTGAGGTCAGGAGTTCGAGACCAACCTGGCCAACATGGTGAAACTCCGTCTCTACTAAAAATACAAATTAGCCAGGCGTGGTGGTGTGCACCTGTAATCCCAGCTACTCAGGAGGCTAAGGCAGGAGACTCGCTTGCACCAGAGGCAGAAGTTGCAGTGAGCCAAGAGTGCACCACTGCACTCCAGTGTGTGCAACAGCAAGACTCTGTCTCAAAAAAAAAAAAGAAAAGAAATATGTATTAATCAAAATTAATAATCAAGTTTACATGTGAGAAAAATGCATTATATTTTATGCTCTAGATACAGAAACTTAATAATCAAAGAAAACAATAATCAAAGCAGGGAATATCTTTCACCCCACATCAAAAGTCCTATGGATGATGAAGACCTTATCCTGAGTTTGAAGAATGTTGGCTTATCATACCACTTGGTGCACCTCTTCCCTATCCCAGAGGTAGAGTTAACACAGAGTAATCTCAGAGAGTAACAGAAACCTAAGGCAATCTGGGCATGTTTCCTCTGTGTAACCAAAAAGAAACTAAGTAGCACTGCTATCATTTATTAACTACTTACTATTCTTTCATTAATCAAATATTTACTGAGAGCCAACTATGTGCTAGCCATTGTAAATGCTGAAGATGGAACAACTACAAAAGACAAGTTCCTTCTTTCACAAGCTTGAGTCTAGTTACAATGAAGAAAATTAAAGTGCAACTACACATTTCATGCATATATAGGTAGAATACACATATTTTCTAATCAAATTGCTTTTTTTTTTTTTTTTTGAGACGGAGTCTCGCTCTGTCGCCCAGGCTGGAGGGCAGTGGCGTGATCTGGGCTCACTGCAAGCTCCGCCTCCCAGGTTCACGCCATTCTCCTGCCTCAGCCTCCTGGAGTAGCTGGGACTACAGGCGCCCACCACCTCGCCCGGCTAGTTTTTTTGTATTTTTTTAGTAGAGACGGGGTTTCACCATGTTAGCCAGGATGGTCTCGATCTCCTGACCTTGTGACTCGCCCGTCTCGGCCTCCCAAAGTGCTGGGATTACAGGCTTGAGCCACCACGCCCAGCCCCAAATTGCTTTCACACAACATATATAATTTATAATCCTCTATTTTCATTTAATATGACATTGTAAACTCTCATCCCCTTCCTTCCATTATAAATGCATGGTTATGGCAGGGTGCAGTGGCTCACACCTGTAATCCCAGCACTTTGGGAGGCCGAGGCAGGTGGGTCACCTGAGGTCAGGAGTTTGAGACCAGCCTGGTCAACATGGTGAAACCCCGTGTCTTCTAAAAATACAAAAATTATCCAGGCGTGGTGGTGCATGCCTGTAGTCCCAGCTACTCAGGAGGCTGAGGCAGGAGCATCGTTTGAACCCAGGAGGCAGAGGTTGCCGTGAGCTGAGACTGTGCCACTGCACTCCAGACTGGGCAACAGAGCAAGACTCTGTCTGAAAAAAAACAGAAAACAAAAAATACATGGTTATGAGATAGCTGCTCTGCATGTAGCACGATATCCACATTCCACACAGAAAGGGGGAAAAGAATGCATGCGCACCGAGACTGCCCCACACCATCCCCACACCTTTAAAGAACTGCCTGAGGGGCCAGGCGCAGTAGCTCATGCCTGTAACCCCAGTACTTTGGGAGGCTGATGCAGGTGGATCACCTGAGGTCAGAAGTTTGAGACCAGCCTGGCCAACATGGTGGAACCCTTGTCGCTACTAAAAATACAAAAATTAGCCGGGCATGGTGGCGGGCGCCTGTAATCCCAACTACTCAGGAGCCTGAGGCGGGAGAACTGCTTGAACCTGGGAGACAGAGGTTGCAGTGAGCCGAGATCATGCTACTTGCACTCCAACCTGGGTGACTGAGTGGAGACTCCGTCTCAAAAAAAAGAAAAAAGAAAAGAACTGTCTGAGAAGCCCAATCTAAGAACTTTAACTTACGTCAACAGGAGAAGCTAGAACATGTAGAGTTTGGGTTTTTTTTTGTTGGTTTTCTGTTTTTCTTTAAGCAGAGCAAACAAACAAGATCAAGACTTTTATAGCGATAAAGAAGGGAATGGTTATTGGGTTAGCCACATATGTGGCAAAACAATGAACAGTATCTACAATTTAATATATTATTAAATAGCTTTCAATTATGTAGGAAGTTAAAATATCACTTATAACATTAGATACATGTCAATATGTGCATATACAAATACGTGTATTTGTATATATATGCATATATATCTACATATGTATATAGGTAAAACCAAACTAGGCATACATGATAAACTGAACCATTTGCTATATTAATAAGATAAAATTAGGAAGATATTTCCAAAGAGAAACATCAGATTCCAGGTTACTTGATAAGTCCTTTTAGGCATTTGCTAAGGGGAAAAAAAAAAAAAAATCAGCCGGGCACCGTGGCTCATGCCTGTAATCCCAGCACTTTGGGAGGCCGAAGCGGGCAGATCACGAGGTCAGGAGTTCGAGACTAGCCTGGCCAGCATAGTGAAGCCCCGCCTCTACTAAAAATACAAAGAAAAAAAAATTAGCCGGGCGTGGTGACCCGCACCTGTAAGCCTAGCTACTCGGGAGGTTGAGGAAGGAGAATCGCTTGAACCTGGGAGGCAGAGGTTGCAGTGAGCCGAGATCGCCCCACTGCACACCAGTTCGGGCGACAGTGCGAGACTCCGTCTCAAAAAAAAAAAAAAATCATGTCCTGGAAAAACAAAGCATTTTAGGAACAAAGAGAAAACTTCCAGGCACCTTAAACATGGCTTTTAGATATCACAACCATTATTTCCTCTCCTCTGGGGAACCTCTCTTGGAGGACATAAATGAGAAGGGAAAAGACAATACACCTCCCCTGGTGCCCAAATGACAACGCCAGAGCTCACTCTGCGTTCCCCTCCCCCGCCATGGAGGGCTATCAGAGGAAACTGGGGCTTCCAACTCAAACTCAGTGTCATAGAAAAATCCCCTTTACTATCACGGAACCGAGGTGTCTTCTGCTGTCATATATGACTATGTGTGACATTTGGTCAAAGACACACAAACACAGTCTCAACTCCACGCGCACACAGTGCTTGACAGTCACACACCCACCACTGGATACAAAGTCACAAGCACCCACCCTCCATATTCCCACACAAGGACAGAGTCACAACTACACAAGTACGAAGCCCCCTATATCTGCACACAGACGAACATATGGTCACAGAGTCACAATCACACACCCACCGCGGGCGCACAATCACAGCTAACCCACACCCTCACACAGCGTTACACAGTCACACATTAACAGTCCTAATCCAGGGAGTCACGGGACACCCACAGAGTCCTCCCCACATCCGTACACAAGGTGTCACACACAGTCACAATCACACACATCCTGTGCTAGGACATACAATCACAAAATCACAATTTCACAACCGCCCTTCCTCGGCCCGTTCCGCCTGAACAGACTTAATACTCAGTCTCAACCCCCGCACCGGATTCTAGACGCTTCACCTCCAACCTCCCCCGGATCATGTAGTCTCCGAGCCGACCCGCTCAGAGCCCAGCACCTGGGTCGCTCGCACCTCTCCACGGAGTCGCGGGAGTCTCGAGGGGAAGGACCGAGAGCGCGGCGCCTTCTGGGAAATGTAGTTCAGCGCCACGCCCACGATGGGCAAAATGGCGCTCGGCTTGAGCCTAGCCAAAGGGATTACCCTCATTCCCGAACCGTGTCTGAGAGTCTCCTGGGGGTCCTGGCTTAGTATCGCACCGTGGCTCTTACATGAAGTCAGTACAGCGCGTTTAAGCTGATCTTACACCTGTGGCACACCACTACCCAGTCCCAGGGATGGAGTAAACTAAGACTCGGCCTTACACCCCGCGCCGGCCAGGGAGACAGTCCCACAGCTCCAGCGGAGGAAAGAAAGTTCGCGCGAAAAGCAGACTCAAACCGCTGAACCTTCTGGGAAATGTAGTCTACCCTCAAAAGAGTAGCACGGAGGACGGGCCAAGATCTGTAGCTTCCGTCCGGTTCTGAGCCTGGGCCTGGCCCAGCCCAGGAGACCTCTGGGAGCGCTGCCCGCCGAAGGAGTGCGCAGGCGCGGACCCTCCGACTCGCCATGGTGGTCTTTGTCTGCCGGTGAGTTGGTTTCGGCTCTGTGGGACATGGGTTTCTGGACACTGAAACGGGCCAGGCACGCTGGAGGGGAGGATTTGCAGTGCCTGCGACGGGACTGGGGAGTGTGGAGGGGAGGAATCGCATTCTGTGATGTGCGGTGATCAGAGCTTGTGTGGCTGGGGGCAGGAGTACAGTAGGAAACGGGTGGGTTCACGGGTGGGTGACCGAGGGTGTGAGGGAGTGTTGAGGGTTGCAGAGTTAGTGAGAAACTGGTTCTAAGTTTGTGAGGATGGACAGATGGCTTTGTGAGGTAGTAACCTCTAAGCCTCACTTTTCTCATTTCTAAAATAATACAGATGCGTTTTCTGGAAAATAGGAAAGGGAAAAGGCTAAGGAATTGAGCGGATAAGTACTTTTAAACGTGATTTTTATATAAAAGCAGACCTATTGTGGAGTAGAAAACAAAATCAGCATTACCTTTCCATTTTTTTTTAAAGAGGAAAGATTGCCGAAAAACTTGTTACTGGATGCCTGTACACCCAGTAGGCATTGACTTTTCTTGATACTTTGGAGAAACTTTGGTGCAGTTGCTTAGAGAGACCCTGAACTAAGGAATATCTTTAAGAGTTTCTAAGGAATATCCTCACTAGTTTCCACTAGTGCAGACAGCACAGAATTGGGAAGCTACTTGTCCTGCCTTTAGTGCAGAGGTCAAGAAACTCCCTAGTTCGTCAATGAGGGCAGCAATCTGACTCCTAATTTAATCAGGGTTTCCCCAGCCTTTTGTAAATATAGGGGAAATTTTTTTCTTCTATATATAAAGATAGAAGTATTCTATCTTAAAGTATCTTGTCACACTTATTCTTAACATATTTTTCAATAAAATAAAAAAGTAACAGTGTTAATAGTTTTGAAATACACAGAAAAAGTAAAAGATACAAAGAAGACGACTTAGTTTCTGCTTTTCCTCTAACTATTGGTGTTTCTAAGTTTCTGGCCTTGATCATCTTTTCACCTCTAAGTACTCCTATCAGCAACAATATTACGCTGCCATGGCTTCATCTAATGCAGTGACTAATAAATATCTGTTTCTACTGGAGGCTTGTCCTGAGCTCCTGATCCATATTATCTAATTCCCCAATGTACAGTCCATCTGGAAGTTGCACCGGAACTTCAAGCTCTTTATGTCTGAAGTGTGATACTGATAGCTCCTTCTTCCTGCAGTCTGCCTCCATCTATTTCCCCTCTGTACCTGTTTCAGCAATTCATAGCACGGGCTAGCCAGGTTCTAAGTCTCTCCCATCTTAGAGAAGGCTTCTGAGTAAGTTTTCTCCTTTCATTTGTTATATCCCATTACAAATTGTAAACCTAGGTTTCTCAGCACACATAATCATAAATGTATATGTTTGCTGAATCAGTGAATGAGCATACAGTCAGCCCTCTGTATCTGTAGGTTCTGCTTCCATGGATTCAACAAACATGAATCATAACTGTTGTTAAGCTTGCGATGGTTGTGTCTGTACTGCACATGTACAGATTTTTTTTCTTGTCATGATTCCCTGAACAATATAGTACAACAACTATTTACCAGGCATTTACGTTGTATTAGGTATGATAAGTAATTTGGAGATAATTTTAAAGTATATGGGAGGATGTGCATAGGTTATATGTAAATATACTTCCATATACTTTATTTTTATTTTTTTGAGATGGAGTCTCATTCTGTCACCCACGCTGGAGTGCGGTGGTGCAATCTTGGCTCACTGCAACCTCCGTCTCCTGGGTTCAAGTGATTCTCCTGCTTCAGGCTCCCAAGTAGCTGGGGTACAGGTAATTTTTTTTTACCACCATGCCTAGCTAATTTTTTAATTTTTAGTAGAGACGGGGTTTCACCATCTTGGCCAGCCTGGTCTCGAACTCCTGACCTCAGGTGGTCCACCTGCCTCAGCCTCCCAAAGTGCTGGGATTATAGGGATGAGCCACCATGCCTGGCTTTATATTTAAAGTATAAGGGACTTGAGCATCTGCAGATTTTGGTATCCACAGTGATCCTGGAACCAATGCCGTGTGATATCAAGGGAAGACTATTATTGTAGGATACTTACATATTTAACTTCTAGTTAATCTAAATAAAATATTAGTCCTCTAAATTTTTTAGAGCTCTGACTTATAAATACCATCAGAATAATTTCTTATATTTTTTCCATATCACTCAAGGTTAGTTACTTCATATTTATGAGAAAAGTGTTATGGGGAAAAATTATATTCAAAAATGTGACTTCAGTCAGGAGCAAGGTCACAAGTGACACCTGCTCAAAGGAACCTGTACAGGTTGTGATGTGGATAACTTTGGCATCTTAGTCTCTCATAGTTTCTCTGTGTAACCTAAATTCTGAGAATAAAGTCCCTTCTGTTTCTCATTTTTGAAATGTTTAGAGCTTTTTTTTTTTTCTTCCTTGAGACAGAGTCTCCCACTGTCGCCTAGGCTGGAGTACAGTGGCATGATCTTGGCTCATTGCAACCTCTGTCTCCTGGCTTCAAGTGATTCTCCTGCCTCAGCCTCCTGAGTAGCCAGGATTACAGGTGCCCACCACCCCGCCTGGCTAATTTTTGTATTTTTAGTAGAGATGGGGTTTCACCGTGTTGGCCAGGCAGGTCTTGAACTCCTGACCTCAAGTGATCTGCCCACCTCGGCCTCCCAAAGTGCTGAGATTACAGACGTGAGCTTCCATGCCCGGCCATTGAAATGTGTAGAGCTTTTGAATGGCATTATGGATCTGGGCTGAGATGCTATGTACAAATACTCTTTTCCTGTTTGCTCGCATGTAGGTCAAAGCCAAAGACTCATCATTACTTTGTTCTTTTTCACAGGCTTGCTTCCTTGTACATCCTCAGGAGCTGCAAAACCTCTTAGAGTTCTAAGGGCTCTGCCTGAATTTTGAGATGCTGCTTTGTTCCCCAACTATAACATCCAAGTCCAGTGTCATTTTTCTTCTCACAAGTTTAAAGTCAACACTTAAAAGAAGAACAGCAACAGATGATTGAGAAAGAAATGTGAAGAAGGTTCTCTGTGTGAGTAAGCAAGAAGCTGGTAGGTATGAATGGGATAAAGACTTACTGCAGTTATTCAGTGAGAGTTTGTAGCCGCAGCCTCTGAGTTGTTGTGGGTTTTTGTTTTTGTTGTTGTTGTTGTTTTGAGATTTTCGTACTAGCCTTTTAGAGTGACTGTTGCTGGGAGTTCTTTAGATACCTAAATGACATTTCCAGACCGTCTTCCTGAATCTATGCATCCCTTTTATCAGATTCTAGAGGACTGATTGCTCTGTTCTGGATGCCAGTCACTCTACATCATTTGCAGTCTCACATTTACGATTTTTCACAGCCTCAATTTCACTTTTCTTCCTTTCACTAACATTCTCCATTTTTCACTTTTCCCTGTATGCCTAGATGCATTTCCTTAAGCATTCAGTCCTTCATAGATCTGTTAGCTTTCAAAAACTAGCATGTAAGCTCTTTTCTTTAAAATGTAATCTTTCTGTGTACAACTATTATGTATCAATTTAAAAAATTTTGAAAACTAGCAAGTAGATTCTTTACGTTTTAACTTTCTGTCATTCTTTCTCCTTCCATTGTTATATTCCTCAGAATTGAATTTTACTTCCTTACTCTTGTTTTCCATTGTCTTCCTACCTCCAGCCATCATAGTCCAATGCTGTGTCACCTCCTGCTTTTTTTTTTTTTTTTTTTTTTTTTTTTTTTTTTTTTTTTTTTTT
>NC_037687.1:43408140-43408657 GCF_003255815.1 Theropithecus gelada
AATAGTTTTTTTTTTTTTTTTGAGATGGAGTCTCACTCTGTCGCCCAGGCTGGAGTGCAGTGGCGTGATGCCGGCTCACTGCAACCTCCGCCTCCCGGGTTCAAGTGATTCTCCTGCCTCTGGCTCCTGAGTAGCTGGGATTACAGGCGTGTGCCACCTCGCCAGGTTAATTTTTGTACTTTTAGTAGAGATGGGGTTTCACCATGTTGGTCAGGCTGGTCTCGAACTCCTGACCTCGTGATCTGCCTGCCACAGCCTCTCAAAGTACTGGGATTACAGGCATGAGCCACCACGCCCAGCCATTATTATTTCTTTTTAAAATTAACAGCGAAATGAACTAATAGGAAGTCAGCACTAATCCCCAAGCCTGCAATATTGTTAAAAAGCAGGAGGTGGCCGGGCGCGGTGGCTCAAGCCTGTAATCCCAGCACTTTGGGAGGCCGAGATGGGCGGATCACGAGGTCAGGAGATCGAGACCATCCTGGCTAACACGGTGAAACCCCGTCTCTACTAAGAA
>NC_037687.1:43408977-43450319 GCF_003255815.1 Theropithecus gelada
ACGGAGTCTCGCGCTGTCGCCCAGGCTGGAGTGCAGTGGCCGGATCTCAGCTCACTGCAAGCTCCGCCTCCCGGGTTTATGCCATTCTCCTGCCTCAGCCTCCCGAGTAGCTGGGACTACAGGCGCCCGCCACCTCGCCCGGCTATTTTTTGTATTTCTTAGTAGAGACGGGGTTTCACCGTGTTAGCCAGGATGGTCTCGATCTCCTGACCTCGTGATCCGCCCATCTCGGCCTCCCAAAGTGCTGGGATTACAGGCTTGAGCCACCGCGCCCGGCCAAAATGTGATATATATACTTGATAGAAAATTAAAACAATTGGATATGTATCTTCATTCCTCACCTTCAATTCCGTTTCCCAGAAGCAGCCACTGTTAACAGTGTCTGCTATACGCTTCTAAATGTTTTTATGAGGATACAAAAAGGCTCTCAAGTAGAGCAGTGACATGATTTGACTATGACAAGATTACTGTGGCTGCTGTGTTGAGAATTGTAAAGAGGTGAAAGCTAAAATAGCAAGACTGGTAAGGAGGCTGTTAAATAATCCAGGCAAGACATGTGGCTTAGACCTTGGTGGTCACAGAGAGGATTGTCCAAAATAGCCAGTAAGCACGAGGTTGTAAAGACTGTGTAATCTGACAGAAAGAGAAATGTTTTTTGAGCAACAAGGAGAATGAGATTGCCATTTGAAGAGATGAGAAGAATTTGAGAGAAGTTGGTTTGGGAGCTGCAGCAAGAGTTTGAATGGGGCAGAGTAAGTGAGATCACTATTAGACATCCAAGTGGAAATGTTGAGTAGTCAGTTGGATATTTGAATTGGTTGTTGAGGAGAGAGGTCCAGGCTGGTGATTAATATTTGTTAGGCATCTCAGATTCATGATACTTAAAGCAATAAGAAGTGCACTAATCACAGTAAAGCTAAGTGATTATAATAAACCTCAAAGTGCCAGTTTAAGGAATGTAGGAATTGATTTCTTGGTAACATAATACTCATGTAGTGAATAGTCTGGATTTGCGTGCTAACTTTGGTGCTTATGGTCCCTGAAGGCTATGGATTCCTCCCAGGTTCTCTCTTTATTATCTGGTTGTGGTTGGAGCTGGATCAACAATGCATCCTGGTTTCAGCCAGATAGAAGATGGAGGAATTGCTACGCTAGGGCAGGAGTTCAGCAAACTTTTTCTGTAAAGAGCCAGATGGTTAATATTTAAGTCTTTGTAGGCTACAGGGTCTCCATTGCAGCTACTCAACTCTAGCGTTATACTGTGAAAGTAGTCATGGACGAGAAAATAAATAAAGATGGCCATGTTCCAGAAAGACTTTTAGTTTGCCAACCTTGTGATGTTTTTGTTTTTGTTTATTTTATTTTATTTTATTTTATTTTATTTATTTATTTTGAGATGGAGTTTCACTCTTGTTGCCCAGGCCAGAGTGCAATGGTGCAATCTCGGCTCACTACGACCTCCACCTCCCACGTTCAAATAATTCTCCTGCCTTGGCCTCCTGAGTAGCTGGCATTACAGGAACACATCACCACGCCCAGCTAACTTTTTATATTTCTAGTAGAGACAGGGTTTCACTATGTTGGCCAGGGTGGTCTCGAACTCATGACCTCAGGTGATCCACTTGCCTCTGCCTCCCAAAGTGCTGGGATTACAGGCGTGAGCCACCACACCTGGCGCCAACCCTTGTTTTAACAGGTCACTATTTACATAGAATACAATTAAGAGTTTGCTTGCCATTAGAGCATTTTGACTTCTATTTCGAAAGCTTTTATTTTTTTATTTTTTTGAGATGGAGTCTCACACTGTCACCGGGGTGGAGTGCAGTGGCACAGTCTTGGCTCATGGCAACCTCTGCCTCCGAGGTTCAAGTGATTCTCCTGCCTCACCCTCCCAAGTAGCTGGGATTACAGGCGCCCACCACCATGCCTCGCTACTTTTTTGTATTTTCAGTAGAGACGGGGTTTCACTGTGTTGGCCAGACTGGTCTCAAACTCCTGACCTTGTGATATGCCTGCCTCAACCTCCCAAAGTGCTGGGAATACAGGCATGAGCCAACGCACCTGCCCTTACTTTATTTTTTGAGACAGAGTCTTGCTGTGTCACCCAGGCTGGAGTGCAGTGGTACAATCCTGGCTCACTGCAACCTCTGCTTCCCGGGTTCAAGCGATTCTTTTGCCTCAGCCTCCTGAGTAGCTGGAATTTACAGGTGCCCACCACCATGCCTAGCTAATTTTTATATTTTTAGTAGAGACAGAGTTTTACCATGTTGACCAGGCTGGTCTCGAACTCCTGACCTCAGGTGATCTGCCTGCCTCATCCTCCCCAAGTGCTGGGATTACAGGTGTGAGCCACTGCGCCCAGTCCTGAGAATATTTTTTAAACCATGGGATAAATGTTGAAAGAACCATTTTACTTGGCATTCTGATGATGTTTTCTAGTTTAGTTCAGCATTGTCATTTACAGTATTAAAAATTCAATTCTGATAAGTGTGTGAAGGATGTAGGGTTTTAATTACAAAGGAGATGTAATTTTGAATTTTCTTTTGGATTGTTTGGAATATAATAGCATAAGTCCTGATCTGTTATGCATCATACCAATTTTCATGAATTTTTTAAAAGTAATTGGAAAACTTTAAATAAATAATACCACTATCTAATCAAAGTTTAGTAAAATTCGCATACTAAGCCATCTATGCCTTGGACTTTAAGGAGCAAGTGCTCTATTTTTTCCTTCTTCTTTCTTTTTTTCAAGACAAGGTCTTGCTCGGTCTCCCAGGCTGGAGTGCAGTGGCATGATCACAGCTCACTGCAGCCTTGAACTCCTAACTCAAGTAATCCTCCCACCTCAACCTTCTGAGCAGCTGAGACTACAGGCGCCTGCCACTGTGCCCACCTAATTTTTAAATTGTTTGTAGAGACAGGGTCTCATGGTGTTGGCCAGGCTGGTGTTTTTTTGTTTTTTTTTTTGAGACAGAATCTCGCTCTGTCACCCAGGCTGGGGTGCAGTGGGGCAATCTCAGCTCACTGCAACCTTTGCCTCCCGCGTTTGAGTAATTCTTCTGCCTCAGCCTCCCGAGTAGCTGGGACTACAGGTGCCCGCCACCACGCCTGGCTAATTTTTTTTTTTTTGTATTTTTAGTACAGACTGGGTTTCACCACGTTAGCCAGAATGGTCTTGATCTCCTGACTTCGTGATCTGCCTGCCTTGGCCTCCCAAAGTGCTGGGATTACACGGGTAAGCCACCACACCCAGCCCTATTTTGTTCTATGTTTATTTTTCTGTTTAGGTTTTCTGTCTTTTCTGGTTTCAGTTTGCATGGGTTATACTTGCTAAGTTTTCTATTTGCATGGGGTTTAACAAAATAGTCTGTACTATCCTTATTTTCTATCTATAGTTATTTCCAAATACCTTTTTCTTTTTTGTTCTTCTTTTAAGTTTTTCCCTAAGAATCCACTCATGAATTTATTATTTCTCTTTTTCTGTTTGTAATACATTAATTTCTTTTTCTTATTTTTATTAATTTTCTGTTTTTCTTTTTTCTTTTTTTTTTTTTTTTTGAGACAGAGTCTCACTCTGTTGCCCAGGCTGGAGTGCAGTGGCACAATTGGCTCACTGCAACTTCCTCCTCCAGGGTTCAAGCCATTCTCCGGCCTCACCCTCCCGAGTAGCTGGGATTACAGGTGCGCACCACCACACCCAGCTAATTTGGTATTTTTAGTAGAGATGGGGTTTCACCATGTTGGCCAGGCTGGTCTCAAACTCCTAACCTCAAGTGATCTGCCCACTCGGCCTCCGAAAGTGCTGGGATTACAGGCATGAGCCACCGCGCCCGGTGTGTTTTTCTTATATTTGCTTTTTCTTATGTTAATTACTTTGAGTGCTTATTTTACTACTTTTTAAAAAATGATGTAAGCATTTATGCTAAAACTTCATTCTCCAAGCATTTTTAAAAAATATGTTTTATAGGTTCTGTCATACTTTGTTTTCATGAATAATATTTCTAAATATTCTGCAATTTATTTTAATTTTCTCTGGCCAAGGGTTTGTTCAAACCAATAGATTTTGAAATTTACAAGTGAAAGGTTTTGTTTTTGTTCTGTCATTTCTATGTGTTGTGTTTTGTTTTTGTTTTTTTGGTCAGAGTATTTTGTCCATCCTTTACTACTTTGTGGAATAATACTATATGGGCTGATTTTAAGAATGTTCTTTGGGCGTTTAAAAAGGTGGTTTATAATCTATTTTCAAGATATAGGATAAACTGATTAATAAAATATGTTATAAATGTGTATACATTTTTCTTTTGATATATATTGTATTTTGTGGATTTGAATTCAGAGGTTGAGAGTGGTTGTTTTCTCGGTTACTAACGGGGTTCTAAAATGGTTACCCCCAGTATGTTATACCCATACTTCCCCTTCTGACTTCTGATACTAGTAAGATCACTGCTCTTTTATTAAAGCATTTGTAAGTATTTACATAACTATAACATTGTAAGCATTGTTGACTGGTAAATCAAATGATTTGCTCTGATTTTGTTTGATTTCTTGTATAACCTTTTGATTTTCTTTGAGTTAATATTTGCCTCTTTGTTTTGTTTGCTTAGTTGTCCATTTTTGTGTTTTGGTTCTTCCCAAACTTTCAAACAGAACTGTAAAACCTAGAAGTCTAGGTTGGAAACAACTTATTGTCAGGATTATCCATTGTCTTGCAATCTGATGCCTTTTTGATGTGGTATGTCTTTTTCTTTTATTTCCTTTTATATGATAAATACTGTTTTGGAACATTTAGGATTCTGTTTTTTGGGGTTTTTTTTTTTTTTTTTTTTTTTTTTACGACAAAGATTCCCTTTTTGCCAAATTTGGGTTCTTTTTTTTTGGGGTTTTTTTTTTTTTTTTTTTTTTTTTAACGACAAAGTCTCACTCTTGCCCAAGCTGGAGTTCAATAGTATAATAATAGCTCGCTCCCCTGGGCTCAAGCCATCCTACCATCTCAGCCTCCCCAAGTAGAAGGGAGTACAGGTATATGCCACCACACCCAGATAATGTTTTTTATTTTTAGTAGAGACAATATCACACTGTTGCACAGGCCGGTCTCAAAGTAGGATCCTCTTTTTATCCCTAGCTGGAATTTTGTATTGATGTGCTTTTGCTGGGATCTTTTTAAATGGAATGTTCTTTGTACTCAATGGGCCTGTTAAGTATGTAGACTCATGATTTGTAATTCTGGGAGGTGTTCTTTATTAGTTCTTTGAAAATGTCCTGTACTAATTTTTCCTCATACTTTCTTTGGAACTCCTTTAGTATATGTTGAACCTTCCAGATTCTTCCACTAACCCACTAATGTTCCAGTCATTATACTCTTTTTTTCTCCCTTCTTCCATTCTTCCTTGTTTTATTCTAGGAGATTTTCTAGACTTTCTTTCCCCAACATATTGAATTTTTAAGATCAATTTCATATTGTTTATTTCTAAAAACACCTCTTTATAGAATACTGTTAATATTTCATTGTAGTGATAATAGTAATATCCTAACTTTCCATGATATTAATTGTAGTCTTACATGAGTGAGTTTTTCTGCTCTTTGCCTTGTATTTTGTTTGATCTGGCTTTGATGTTAGGGCTTTCATCAAATGTTTTCTGATCTTTAGCTCTACATTAATTTGTGTACATAAGCGGGGCTTATAAAATGGTGGTTTTCACTGTGCATCAATCAGTAATATAGATATGTTTCTTTAGATGATTCTAAATGTTAATATCTGTAGGTGTTCTCATGGTCCTCTCATTTTTTCAGAAAATAATTCTTCCGGGCCGGGTGCAGTGGCTCATGCCTGTATTCCCAGCACTTCGGGAGGTCAAGGTGGGCAGATCACGAGGTCAGGAGTTCAAGACCAGCCTGGCCAATATGGCAAAACTCTATCTCTAACTAAAAATACAAAAATTAACTGGGCGTGATGGCAGGCGCCTGTAATCCCAGCTACTCTGGAGGCTGATGCAGGAGAATCCCTTCAACCCGGGAGGCAGAGGTTGCAGTGAGCCAAGCAGCACTCCACTGCACTCCAGCCTGGGCAACAGAGCAAGACTCTGTCTCAAAAAAAAAAAAAAAAAAAAAGAAAGAAAAAAAGAAAATAATTCTTCCATCATCTGACACCTAGCAACCACCAGCATTCTGGAAATCTAACAGTAGAGGAGCCTCTGTTACACGTATAAACTTTTACTCATTCTTCTCTTCTTACTATGATGCTCTCATTACTTTGCTGGTTGTCACTTAATTTGGAGCCTTTTGGTTTTGTCTGGATGATAAACTTCACATTTCTGTCCAGCTAGGAGAGCTCAGGGCATTAGCTGGTCCTTTCACAGTCATTTTGTAAGCCCTGCCTTCCATTCTTGCCCAGTCTCTCCACTGATAGAGCCTGTCTGTCAATATCTGTGTTACAGACCTGTGAAGCTGGCACCCACATCTGCTGGCTTTTCTTTAAACCACTCAGTTCTGCTGTTAATTTACAGTTCTCTATTTGCTTTCTTTCCAAAATTTCCTAATACTTTTTTTTTTTTAGAGACAAGGTCATGCTCTGTCACCTAGGCTGGATTGCAATGGCATGATGATAGCATACTGCAGCCTCGAAGTCCTGGGCTCAATCTATCCTCCTACTTCAGCCTCCCAAGTAACTAAGACTACAGGTGTATGCTACTGCACCTCCCTAATTTTTTAAATTTTTGTAGAGATAAAGCCTTGCTGTGCTGCTTAGGCTGATCTCAAACTCTTGGCCTCAAGCAGTCCTCCAGCCTTGGCATCCCAAAGTGCTGGGATTACAGGAATGAGCCACTATCCCTAGTCCTCCTAATACTTTTTGTCCACTGATATCTTCTTAACTTTTTAGTTTTTTTTTTTTTTTTTTTTTTTTTTTTTTGAGACGGAGTCTCGCTCTGTCGCCCAGGCTGGAGTGCAGTGGCCGGATCTCAGCTCACTGCAAGCTCCGCCTCCCGGGTTCACGCCATTCTGCCTCAGCCTCCCGAGTAGCTGGGACTACAGGCGCCCGCCACATCGCCCGGCTAGTTTTTTGTATTTTTTTTTAGTAGAGACGGGGTTTCACCGTGTTAGCCAGGATGGTCTCGATCTCCTGACCTCGTGATCCGCCCGTCTCGGCCTCCCAAAGTGCTGGGATTACAGGCTTGAGCCACCGCGCCCGGCCTACTTTTTAGTTCTTAAAAGTGTGTGTCCCGGGAGGCTGAGGCAGGAGAATGGCGGGAACCCGGGAGGCGGAGCTTGCAGTGAGCTGAGATCCGGCCACTGCACTCCAGCCTGGGTGACAGAGCCAGACTCTGTCTCAAAAAAAAAAAAAAAAAAAGTGTGTGTCCCCTTTCACCCTTTACTGTCATTTTAATGGTGTTTTGGGAAGACATAGAAATAAACACCGTATTTAAAATTTTCTGTTCATTTTATTTTTGTCCTGTCTTCCTATGCTCTCCCAGTCTTTTAAGTATTTGTCCTTTCATCCTGTTTCTCACCTATTCTTTATGTTTTAAAGACCGAGTCGGCTGGGCACAGTGGCTCACACCTGTAATCCCAGCACTTTGGGAGGCCGAGGCGGGCAGATCATGAGGTCAGGAGATTGAGACCATCCTGGCTAATACTGTGAAACCCCATCTCTACTAAAAATACAAAAAATTAGCCGGGCGTGGTGGCGGGCACCTGTAGTCCCAGCTACTCGGGAGGCTGAGGCAGGAGAATGGCTTGAACCCAAGAGGTGGAACTTGCAGTGAGCCGTGATCACGCCACTGCACTCCAGCCTGGGCGACAGAGCAAGACTCCGCCTCAAAAAATAAAATAAAAGACTGAGTCCTGCTCTGTCACCCAGACACTGGCACGATCATAGCTCATTGCAGCCTTGAAATCCTGGGCTTAAGCAATCTGCCCACCTCAACCTCCTCAGTAGCTAGGACTACAGGCACCATACCTGGCTAGTTTTTAAATTTTTTATAGAGACGGGAGTCTCACTATGTTATGCAGGCTGCTCTCAAACTCCTGGCCTCAAGCAATTTTCCTGCCTCACCCTTCCAAAATGCTGGGATTATAGGTATGAACCATCATACTTCGCCTTATTTTCTCTGATTTTACTGATTTATGAAGCGTGCTGGGTTACATTTAAAAGCAGTTAAAATTACACATACCGGCCGGGTGCGGTGGCTCAAGCCTGTAATCCCAGCACTTTGGGAGGCCGAGGCGGGTGGATCACAAGGTCAGGAGATCGAGACTATCCTGGCTAACATGGTGAAACCCCGTCTCTACTAAAAATACAAAAAACTAGCCGGGCGCGGTAGCGGGCGCCTGTAGTCCCAGCTACTTGGGAGGCTGAGGCGGGAGAATGGCGTGAACCCGGGGGGCGGAGCTTGCAGTGAGCCGAGATCGCGCCACTGCACTCCAGCCTGGGAGACACAGTGAGACTCCGTCTCAAAAAAAAAAAAAAAAAATTACACATACCTGGGAACGTTATTTGTATTTGAACTTTATTTTATAATGAGACTAGGCTTGGATAAAGAATCTATTTTACAGCCATGCGCAGTGGCTCATGCCTGTAATCCCAGCACTTTGGGTGGCTGAGGCGGGCGGATCACCTGAAGTCAGGAGTTCCAGACTGGCCTGGCCAACATGGAGAAACCTCGTCTCTACTAAAAATACAAAAATTAGCCAGGCGTGGTGGCGGGCTCCTGTAATCCCAGCTACTCCGGAGGCTGAAGCATGAGAATCGCTTGAACCCAGAAGGCAGAGGTTGCCGTGAGCCAAAGTCACGCCATTGCCCTCCAGCGTGGGTAACAAGAGCAAAATTCCATCTCAATAAAAAAATCTGTTTTACAATAACACATTTCTGAAATCAGATTAATAATGGGAAACTTCAAAGGTGTTAGTGATGTTACGTTGATGATAATGATAACCTAATTTATTGGATATTTATTATGTGCCAGGCACTATATATTTTATTAACTCTTTTTCAATGATGATTTTTTTGTACTTCCTTTTAGAAGAAGCCTGGGAAGTTTATAAACAGATAAAGACGCAACATGAAAGACTTGTAAATTAAGTCTCATCTTTCTCTGTGAAAATACAGACTGAGGAAAAATTTAGGAAACAAAGTATTTCCTCTGAACACAGTCATTGATTCTTCAAGACTACCCTTCTGTGTATGGGACTCAGTTTAAAACAGTTTGAAACATAATTTATAAATAATTTATACCTAAATATGAGAGAAGCTGTATAAGAACCATCAAGAATATAAAGAGAATGTTACATTTTATCCCTTTTTGTAATCATCTCATCTCAGGGTAATCAGTGTGAGAAAAGTCTTCCATCATAAATTTAACTTCATTAGATACCCGAGAATTAGTATTGAAAATACACCCTATGAATTTAGTGAATGTGGGAAAGCTTTCATCATTATTACATCTTATTTGATACTAGGGAAATCTCCTGATTACATTCACATGCATGATAGGCATGTTGGAAAGTCTTCAGCATGAATCAGATCTCCTTCAGCATGATCAAATTCATACTGGAGAGGAACCTTATGAATGTAATGAATGTAGAAAAACCTTTAGCCTGAAGCAAAACCTCCTAGAGCATAAGAACATGCATACTGGAGAGAAATCTCATGAATGTACTGAATGTGGTAAAGTGTGCTCTCGAGTCTCATCCCTTACTCTACACCTTAGAAGTCACACAGGAAAGAAGGCATATAAATGTAATAAATGTGGAAAAGCCTTCGGCCAGAAAGAAAACTTCCTTTCTCATCAGAAACATCACACCGGAGAGAAACCTTATGAATGTGAAAAAGTTTCTATTCAGATGCCAACCGTCATCAGACACCAGAAAAATCATACAGGAACCAAACCCTATGCATGTAAGGAATGTGGCAAAGCCTTTAACGGCAAAGCGTATCTCACTGAGCATGAGAAAATTCATACTGGAGAAAAACCATTTGAATGTAATCAGTGTGGAAGAGCCTTCACCCAGAAGCAATACCTCGTTAAACATCAGAACATCCATACTGGAAAGAAGCCCTTTAAATGTAGTGAGTGTGGAAAAGCTTTTAGCCAGAAGGAAAACCTCATTATACATCAGAGAATCCACACTGGAGAGAAACCTTATGAATGTAAAGGGTGTGGGAAAGCTTTCATTCAGAAGTCAAGCCTCATTAGACACCAGAGAAGTCACACAGGAGAGAAACCTTATACATGTAAGGAATGTGGGAAAGCCTTCAGTGGCAAATCAAATCTCACTGAGCATGAGAAAATTCATATTGGAGAGAAACCCTACAAATGCAATGAATGTGGAACAATCTTCAGGCAGAAGCAATACCTCATTAAACATCACAATATTCATACAGGAGAGAAACCCTATGAATGTAATAAATGTGGAAAAGCCTTCTCTCGAATCACATCACTTATTGTACACGTGAGAATTCATACGGGTGATAAGCCTTATGAGTGTAAGGTCTGTGGGAAAGCCTTCTGTCAAAGCTCATCTCTCACTGTGCATATGAGAAGCCATACAGGTGAGAAACCCTATGGTTGTAATGAATGTGGGAAAGCCTTTTCTCAGTTCTCAACCCTTGCTCTGCACATGAGAATCCATACTGGTGAAAAACCTTATCAATGTAGTGAATGTGGGAAAGCTTTCAGCCAAAAGTCACATCACATTAGACACCAGAGAATTCATACTCATTAAAGTTCTCTATGAATGCCTTGGATTTAGCAAAACGTTCAGCAGATTTTACACTTAGTAGTGTGTTGGAAAATTCATTTTACATTAAAGTGACATGAATGTGGGAAGTCCTTCAGCAGCAATTCAAAACTTAAATACTGTGATGTTTAATAAGTATTATAGTATAAAGAAAACCCATACCCCCAAAACTCCCACAACAAGCATTATCAATGCTCTACTTCTAAGAGTATTCTCATTAAAGTTAGGATCTAGTCATGGACACTACTTAATGTGTTCCTGGAAGGCCTACCAGATGCATTAAGAAATAGATAGGAGACGTATAAGGTTTTGAAATTAAGAGACAAAATTATCATTTTTGTGATATGTTTTGCTACGTATATGACTTGTAAAACTAGAATCATCAAAAGTATGTGTTGTTGAAGCAGTCAAACTGAGACAGAATATTGAATTCAGAAATACATGCATGAATATATGGGGAATTGGTAATTGATAGAGGCGGTATCCCAAATTGGTGGGGAAATCATGGATTATTTAAAAAGTAATTGACTCTTCATATGGAAAAATAATAGATCTTTCCCATCATATGTTAAAATATTTTTCTTATGAATTCTAAAAGTACTGAAGACTAAAATGCAAAAAGCAATACTTAACAATATAACAGTTTTATAAGAAAATATTTTTAAAACCTTAGGGCAGGAAAGAATTTCTAAAACATTCCAGAATACCTGGTAGTTCCACTCTTGAGTATGGTAGTCCCCTATTTTCTGCAAGGGATGGACTCTAAGAACCCCAGTGGATACCTGAAACCCAGATAGGACCAAACTCTATGTCTATGTTTTTTTCTTATGTATACATACCTATGATAAAATTTAGTTTACACATTAGACACAGCAAGAGATTTAAAACAATAATAAATATAATGGAACAATTATAACAATATGCTATAATCATAAAAGTTATGTGAATATGATCTTTCTCAGAATACCTTATTGTACTATTCTCAACTGTTTATGAACTGTGGTGACCACAGGTAACTGAAACCATGGAAAGCAAAGCTGTGGATAAGGGGGAACTACTATATATATGCATATACCCAAGAAACACATGAACACAGGGAATCACATACTGGTCTGTAGCTGTATAACTCATTGCATCATGAGTTATAATAGCCAGAAATTAGGAAACAGATGCCTGTCTCTTGTGAAATAGATGAATAAAATGTGACATAGTAACATAGTAGAATACTCTCTAGCAGTTAAGTAACAAATTAAGTCTATATATTAACAGAAAGATTAAAAAAAAAAACATTCAAGTGAAGAAAAATGAAGAACATACTGTAATGATGCTTTTGTGAATTTGAATAAAATCAACACTAACCAGCCCTAGTACTAAGCATGGTTATAGATAAATTATGTAAAACTAAAGAATGGATTGAAAGGATATGTATGTACTCAATTCCCAAAAGTGGAGTGGTTACCTCTAGGAAGAAAGGAGGTGGAAGGGAAATGTTACCAAGCATGGTAGTTAAAGGATACTTCAATTTTGTATCTATTTCTTATTAAAAAGACATAAACATTCTAAGTAAACTAACAAAATGTTAATTCTGGGTGGTGGTAATATTTGTGTTCATTCTATCATTCGTGCTATTTATTTCCTTAAACTTCTGAAAATTAAAAAGTCCAGAGAGGAGTGAGGAAGCTATACAGGAAACATTATAAATGGACTTACATTCCTAGTGAGATACTAATATTCTATATAAGATATTTCTAAAATCATATGAAATAATTTTTAATTGGGGTGGCAACTTAAATGCAATTAAACTAACTCGTGTCACAAGAGTAATCTTTACATAATCTGTATGTAGTTCTAATCTGTATATAGTCTTGGAGGTTATAATTTGCCACAGGTTGATCACATACATTTAAGGATCATATTATTAAATAATATATGCACAGACATGGAGAGAATTAGTTTTCACCAAAACATTTATCAGAAATTTTAATACTCTGCATAACCAGTATTAGCATTATAAATTAGCCACTTTTAAAATGAGAAAACTGTGTCACTCTTAACTTTTTTTTATAAGCCATTGAGTAAAACATTAACTCGTGGATTTCAGCTTCAGTTTTAACTTGCAGACTAAATTTCTTTCACAGTTATGTCAGACACACCCAAGTCAATCCCAACCCCCTTGTTACCTTGGGAAGACAGTGCTGAAAAAGGAGATCTTCCACCTAAACAATGTTCTCTTATTTGAAGCAAATCTTTTTGAGAATTTCTGTTTACTTGATTTCCTTCCACAATAAATTGACAGAGAAAACTACTAATGATTTTTTTTTTTTTTTTTTTGAGACGGAGTTTTGTTCTTGTTGCCCAGGCTGCAGTGCAATGGCACAATCTCGGCTCACTGCAACCTCCGCCTCCCAGGTTCAAGTGGTTCTCCTGCCTCAGCCTCCTGAGTAGCTGGGATTACAGGTATGTGCCACCACGCCCGGCTAATTTTGTATTTTCAGTAGAGATGGAATTTCACCATGTTGGCCAGGCTGGTCTTGAATTCCCAACTTGAGGTAATCCACCTGCTTCGGCTTCCCAGAGAGCTGGGATTACAGGCATGAGCCACCACGCCCGGCTAATTTTGTTTTTTTAGTAGAGACGGTGTTTCTCTAATGTTGGTCAGGCTGGTCTTGAACTCCTGACCTCAGGTGATCTGCCCACCTCGGACTCCCAAAGCACTGGGATTACAGGCATGAGCCACCATGCCTGGCCTGATATTTTTGAATGATTATGAAAATGAGTATACAGCATTGAAACCTTAGAGTGATTTTAAATATATCATTTTCTTTTAAACTCAATATATTGTTAATATTACTATAGCACTTATTAGCGTTTCTGGAGGTTGGTCTTGAGATAAGATTAAAAATGACAGTTGTTGATTTTCTGAGGTAATATACCCAAAGAAAATATTTGTATGTCTACATGAATCTAAACTATTCTGTCTTCTTCCGTTCTTCATTTTGCTTTAGTTAAATAATCTTTCATATTTTGTAAGTGTTTTGCCCATGTGCTTGTGTAGCCTTGAAGTCACCAGAATAACTAGGACTCAAATTCAGACCAAACCAGCAGTACTATCTTTTTGTGCCTTGAGTTAGCCATGGTCCTGGACCCAGCAAAAAGAATGATTTTGATGGTCAGAGTAAGATGAGCAATTGCAATATAATATTCTCTAATATTGTATACTGTAAATTTATTCATCTGCCCCCTTGTTTACTCACAGTTTGCTTATTTGCCACCATAAGAAATGCTACAATAAAAATTCGTGTAATCACCCCTTCAATTTCAGTTGTTTTTATTTCTGTGGGTCAGATTATAGGGAAGGGATTGGTAGATAAAGGGATGGATGCTATTTTAAAATTTTTAATAGATGTTGTCAGAATCAGGTCCAAAAGAACAACATATCCTCTGGCCCTGCAATAGATCCTATGATGCTACTTAATTGTATGCTTCTTTGATGAGTATAAACCTCACTTGCTGCCAGATTTGCTTCTTTGAGAGTTTTCATATTGTTAGCTCATTTTTCTATAGGATTATTTATCTTTTTGCCCCCCTTTTTATTTTCTTGAGTTAAGATCTGGCTCTATTGCCCAGGCTGGAGTATTGTGGCACAATCTTGGCTCACTGCAACCTCCACCACCCAGGCTCAAGCCATCCTCCCACCTCAGCTTCCCAAGTAGCTGGGACTATAGGCATGTGCCACCATGCCTGGCTATAGTTTTCTTTTCTTTTCTTTTCTTTTTTTTTTTTTGAGACAGAGTCTCACAGTGTTGCCCAGTCTGGAGTGCAATGGCGCGATCTCCGCTTACTGCAACCACTGCCTCCTGGGTTCAAGTGATTCTCCTGCCTCAGCCTCCCGAGTAGCTGGGACTACAGGTGCACACCACCATGCCCAGCTAATTTTTGTATTTTTAGTAGAGACGGGGTTTCACAACGTTGGCCAGGATAGTCTCAATCTCTTGACTTCATGATCCGCCCACCTCGGCCTCCCAGAGTGCTGGGATTACAGGCATGAGCCACTGGTGCCCGCCCTAGTTTTCTGTTTTTTGTAGACAGGGTTCATCATGTTGCCCAGGCTAGTATTGAAATTCTGAGCTCAAGTGATCCACCTACTTTGGCCTCCCGAAGTACTGGGATTACAGGTGTGAGCCATCGCACCTGGCCATTTTATATTACTGTATTTTTAATATCAAAGCTAATTGCCTTTTAATTATAGCCAACTTGGTCACACACAAAATTTATTGCATAAATTTATCCTTCATGAATTTTATAGTTACACATAGTTAGGCATCAGCGAGGCAGGTGAGGGCTCTCTGCCCACCCACTAGGAATGTCAGGTAATGGTTTGGCAGTTTTGACACTGCCTCTTGAAAAATGATAATTCTGCCAGGCGCAGTGGCTCACGCCTTTAATTCCAGCACTTTGGGAGGCCAAGGCAGGCGGATCATTTGAGGTCAGGAGTTCAAGACCACCCTGACCAACAAGATGAAACTTTGTCTCTGCTAAAAATACAAAAATTGGCCAGCAATGGTGGCATATGCCTGTAGTCCCAGCTACTCGGGAGGCTGAGACAGGAGCATCACTTGAACCCAGGAGGCAGAAGTCGCAGTGAACTGAGATCATACCATGCAACTCCAGCCTAGGTGACAGAGCGAAACTCCGTCTTAAAGAAAAAAAAGAAAAAAAGATAATTCCAAGGAGGGACAATCTCCTGATGGTCCACACCTGTTAACATTAAAAGTGTTAACTGAATGCAGGCCCAGGGAAAAGCAGCTTCTTGGCCATGTGTGTTAAGAGACAAAATGGTGACATGACCTACCAGGGGCACATGCCACCAGAAAAAGGAAAAAAGCCTCAGATGGGCATGTGCATAACTCCCTAAACATGTTGCATGTGCCTAATTCCAAAGGGTAAGGAAAGCACTGCGCATTTGGCGAGCCCACCCTAAAGGAAGAATCATGGGAAAGAGGTGAGTCTATAAAGTCCTAGGATCAAGGTTAAAGTCTTTTTTTTTTTTTTTTTTTTTTTTGAGACGATATCTTACTCTGTTGCCCAGGCTGGAGTGCAGTGGCGTGATCTCGGCTCACTGCAACCTCCACCTCCCAGGTTCAAGTGATTCTCCTACCTCAGCCTCCCGAGTAGCTAGGATTACAGGTGCACGCCACCGTGTCCA
This sequence comes from Theropithecus gelada, assembly GCF_003255815.1. Taxonomy (NCBI): domain Eukaryota; kingdom Metazoa; phylum Chordata; class Mammalia; order Primates; family Cercopithecidae; genus Theropithecus; species Theropithecus gelada. The sequence goes on from NC_037687.1 coordinate 43,424,918, forward strand.
GCTAATTTTTGTTTTTTGTTTTTTTGTTTTTTTTGAGACGGAGACTCACTCTGTCGCCCGGGCTGGAGTGCAGTGGCCGGATCTCAGCTCACTGCAAGCTCCGCCTCCTGGGTTTACGCTGCCTCAGCCTCCGGAGTAGCTGGGACTACAGGCGCCCGCCTAGTTTTTTGTATTTTTTAGTAGAGACGGGGTTTCACCGTGTTAGCCAGGATGGTCTTGATTTCCTGACCTCGTGATCCGCCCGTCTCGACTTCCCAAAGTGCTGGGATTACAGGCTTGAGCCACCACGCCCAGCCTAATTTTTGTATTTTTAGTAGAGACGGGGTTTCACCATATTGGCCAGGATGGTCTCGATCTCCTGACCTCATGATCCACCCTCCTTCGCCTCCCAAAGTGCTGGGATTACAGGTGTGAGCCACTGCGCCCGGCCAAAGACTCTTTTTTTGGGGGAAGGGGGGAGGGGTTTTTTCTCTCTTGGACCTTCAGGCATATGTTTGGCTCTCTTCCAAATGAATTTTCCTTTCTTTACTGTTCTAAAGCCTTTTAAAATAAACTTCCACTCATGCTCTGAAACTTGCCTCAGTCTCTTTTTCTGCTTCCCCTCAGTTGAATTCTTTTTTTTTTTTTTTTTTTGAGATGGAGTCTTGCTCTGTGGCACAGGCTGGAGTGCAGTGGCCGGATCTCAGCTCACTGCAAGCTCCGCCTCCCAGGTTTACACCATTCTCCTGCCTCAGCCTCCCGAGTAGCTGGGACTACAGGCGCCCGCCACCTCACCTGGCTAGTTTTTTGTATTTTTTAGTAGAGACGGGGTTTCACCGTGTTAGCCAGGATGGTCTTGATCTCCTGACCTCGTGATCCACCCGTCTCGGCCTCCCAAAGTGCTGGGATTACAGGCTTGAGCCACCGTGCCCAGCCCAAATTCTTTCTTCTGAGAAGTCAGGGGCTGAAGTTGCTGGGGACTCCTATGAATATGCCACTGGTAATGGGGTAATTCAGATCTCTGTCACCACTAACTTTATCGCAACTTATTCAGACCTTTGACAACATGCTTTGACTTTCTGCTTTGTCCTATGCTTTCTTTAAGAAAAAAAAATCACTTTAGGGACCAATATTTATCACATAAGATTCTTTCTCATACAAAGTTATTCTCTTTTGCTTTTAACTTGCCTTACCAAAAATGTATCTTCATATTAATAACTTTCTTCACGTCTTTCTGTCCTATTGGTTCTTTTCCTTTTTCTTTGTTTTTTTTTTTTTTTTGAGACGGAGTCTCACTCTGTCTGCCAGGCTAGAGTGCAGTGGCACCATCTTGGCTCACTTCAACCTTCTCCTCCCAGGTTCAAGCAATTCTCTTGAACCTCAGCCTCCCGAGTAGCTGGGACTACAGGTGCCCGCCACCACACCCAGCTAATTTTTGTATTTTTAGTAGAGACAGGGTTTTCACCATGTTAGCAAGGCTGGTCTTGAACTCCTGACCTCATGATCCACCCTCCTCCCAAAGTGCTGGGATTACAAGTGTGAGCCACCACAGCTGGCCTATTTAGAGTTTTTATAAAATTTAAAATGCCAAAAACAAACATTTATGTTCAGCAATTTGTATTTCAGTTCTTTAATCTTATTTGGTACCAACCAAGACATTTAGTATCTATTAATTATGTAACATAATGGTAAGATGTCAAATTACATGAAAAGTCTTTATGTCTACCATTTATAATTACCTAATTGATTTTTTTTTTTTTTTGAGACAGAGTCTCACTCTGTCACCCAGGCTGGAGTGCAGTGCCACGATCTCGGCTTACTGCAAGCTCCGCCTCCTGGCTTCACACCATTCTCCTGCCTCAGCCTCCCGAGTAGCTGGGACTACAGGTGCCCACCACCACCATCACCATGTCAGCTAGGATGGTCTCGATCTGACCTCGTGATCCACCCACCTCAGCCTCCCAAAGTGCTGGGATTATAGGCGTGAGCCACCGTGCCTGGCCCTAATTGATTTATTTTTAACAATTATACTGAAATTCTGAAAACTGAGCTATTAGACAAAGTCACTATTTGAAGTTATTCATGTATCTGATGTGTGATCAATATCGAGAATATACAGAAAATTCCTAATACTTAACAAGAAAGCAAACAACGAGACCAAAAGGGTAAATGAATTAAATAGCCATTTATCCAAATAAGTTTGTTTTTTTGTTTGTTTGTTTGTTTGTTTTGAGACAGAGTCTGGCTCTGTCACCCAGGCTAGAGTGCAGCGGCACAATCTTGGCTCACTGCAACTTCTGCTTCCAGGGTTCAAGCAATTCTCTGACTCAGCCTCCAGAGTAACTGGGATTACAGGTGCATACCACCATGCACGGCTAATTTTTATATTTTTAGTAGAGATGAGGATTCGCCATGTTGGCCAGGCTGGTCTCAAACTCCTGACCTCAGGTGATCCACCCGCCTCAGCCTCCCAAAGTGTTGGGATTACAGGTGTGAGCCACTGCAACCGGCCCAAGATTTTTTCATGCTCCAGTGCTTACTGATGCATGAAAAAATCTCAACATCATTAGGAATATGCAAATCAAAACTAAAATGAGATTACCAACTCACCAATTAGGATGGCTATTAAACAAAATACAGAAAATAACAAGTGTTTACAAGGATAAAAAGAAATATGGGGCCGGGCACGGTGGCTCAAGCCTGTAATCCCAGCACTTTGGGAGGCCGAGACGGGCGGATCACGAGGTCAGGAGATCGAGACCATCCTGGCTAACACGGTGAAACCCCGTATCTACTAAAAAAATACAAAAAACTAGCTGGGCGAGGTGGCAGGCGCCTGTAGTCCCAGCTACTCGGGAAGCTGAGGCAGGACAACGGTGTAAACCCGGGAGGCGGAGCTTGCAGTGAGCTGAGATCCGGCCACTGCACTCCAGCCTGGGCGACAGAGCGAGACTCCGTCTCAAAAAAAAAAAAAAAAAAAAAAAGAAATAGGAACCTGGCCTGGTGCAGTGGCTCACACCTGTAATCCTCGCACTTTGGAAGGCCAAGACAGGCAGATTGCCTGAGCTCAGGAGTTCAAGACCTGCCTGGGCAACATGGTGAAATCCTGTCTCTACTAAAATACAAAAAAATTAGCCACTGCACTCCAGCCTGGGCAACAGAGCAAGACTCTGTCTCAAAAAAAAAAAAAAAAAAAAAAGAAAGAAATGGGAACTCTTATGCCCTATTGATGAGGGTGTAAAATGGTGCAGCCACTATGGAAAAAATTAGAGTAGTTCCTCAAAAACATTAAATATATAGCACTTTGGGAGGCTGAGGCGAGGGGGATCTCTTGAGCCAAGGAGTTCGAGACCAGTCTGGGCAACCTCTACAAAAAACATAAAAATTAGCTGGCTGTGGTGGCATGCACCTGTACTTTATGCCCCTAAGTTGAAATTTTTTTTTTTTTTGAAATGGAGTTTTGCTCTTGTTGCCCAGGCTGGAGTGCAGTGGCATGATTCTCCTGCCTTAGCCTCCCGAGTAGCTGGGATTACAGGCATACACCACCACGCTTGGCTAATTTTGTATTTTTAGTAGAGACAACGCTTCTCCATGTTGGTCAGGCTGGTCTCGAGCTCCTGACATCCCGACCTTAGGTGATCCACCCGCCTCGGCCTCCCAAAGTGCTGGGATTACAGGCGTGAGCCACCACGTCCAGCCAGACTTTTTGAGTCTTGCTCTGTCACCTAGGCTGGAGTGCAGTGGCGAGAGCTCAGCTCACTGCAACCTTCGCCTCCCGGATTCAAGTGATTCTCCTGCCTCAGCCTCCTAAGTAGCTTGGATTACAGGCACCTGCCACCACACTCCGCTAATTTTTGCATTTTTGGTAGAGACGTGTTTCACCATGTTGGCCAGGCTGGTCTTGAACTCTTGACCTCAAGTGATCCACCCGCCTCAGTCTCCCAAAGTGCTGGGATTACAGGCATGAGCCACCACTCCCTGAAGTCTTGATAATGTCAAGATAATGTTAGCAGTGGCACAGATCCAAGTTATCCCAAGTTACCAGCAGCGTATTCATATCAGTCCACAGCAACTTCAGCCCTTCCCTCAGAAGGCTGCTCAGGAGGCCGAGGTGGGAGGATTCCTTGAACCCTAGATGTCGAGGCTGCAGTGAGCTGTGGTCTCACCACTGCACTCCTGCCTGGGCAACAGAGAGAGACCCTGTCTCCAAAAAAAAAGAGAAAAACATTAAACCTACAACTACCATCTGATTCAACAATTCCATTTCTGAGTATATACTTAAAAGAATTGAAAGAAGGGACTCAAACACTCATGTTTATAGCAGCGTTATTCATAATACCAAAAACATGGAGGCAACCCCAGTGTCTACAGATAGATGATTGGGTAAGCAAAATGTGGTATATACATACAGTGGAATATTATTAGGCCTTAAAAATGAAGGACAGGCCGGGCGCGGTGGCTCAAGCCTGTAATCCCAGCACTTTGGGAGGCCGAGACGGGCGGATCACGAGGTCGAGAGATCGAGACCATCCTGGCTAACACGGTGAAACCCCGTCTCTACTAAAAAAAAATACAAAAAACTAGCCGGGCGAGGTGGCGGGCGCCTGTAGTCCCAACTACCCAGGAGGCTGAGGCAGGAGAATGGCGTAAACCCGGGAGGCGGAGCTTGCAGTGAGCTGAGATCCGGCCACTGCGCTCCAGCCTGGGCCAGGACAGAGCAAGACTCCGTCTCAAAAAAAAAAAAAAAAAAAAAAAAATGAAGGACATTCTGCAACAGGCTACAATGTGGATGAACTTGGAGCACATAATGCTAAGTGATATATTCCAGTCACAAAAAGATAAATACTATATGATTCCACTTATACAAGGTACTTAAAGTAGTCAAACTCATAAAGACAGTAGAATTACAGTTTTTAGCAGAAAAGAAGAATGGGGAGTTAATTGTTTAATGGGTATAGATTTTCATTATGACAGGATGAAAAGAATTTTTTTTTTTTTTTTTTTGAGACGGAGTCTTGCTCTGTCGCCCAGGCTGGAGTGCAGTGGCCGGATCTCAGCTCACTGCAAGCTCCACCTCCCGGGTTCACGCCATTCTCCTGCCTCAGCCTCCCGAGTAGCTGGGACTACAGGCGCCCGCCACCTCGCCCGGCTAGTTTTTTGTATTTTTTAGTAGAGATGGGGTTTCACCGTGTTAGCCAGGATGGTCTCGATCTCCTGACCTCATGATCCACCCGTCTCGGCCTCCCAAAGTGCTGGGATTACAGGCTTGAGCCACCGCGCCCGGCCGATGAAAAGAATTATAAAGACGTGGTGGTGACAGTTGCACAACATTATGAATGTATTTAATACCACTGAACAGTACACCTTAAAATGTCTAAGATGAGAGCCAGGCGCGGTGGCTCACGCCTGTATTCCCAGCACTATTCCCAGCACTTTGGGAGGCTGAGGTGGGCTAATCACAAGGTCAAGAGTGTGAGACCAGCCTGGCTAACATAGTGAAATACCGTCTCTACTAAAAGTACAAAAAAAAAAAAAAAAAGCCGGTTGTGGTGGTGGGCGCCTGCAATACCAGCTACTTGGGAGGCTGAGGCAGAAAAATCACTTGAACCCAGGAGTTGGAGGTTGCAATGAGCCAAAATCATGCCACTGCACTCCAGCCTGGGTGACAATGTGAGACTCGTCTCAAAAAATTTTGAAAAAAATGCCGGGCGCGGTGGCTCACGCCTGTAATCCCAGCACTTTGGGAGGCCAAGACGGGTGGATCACAAGGTCAGGAGATGGAGACCATCCTGGCCAACATGGTGAAACCCCATCTCTACTAAAAATACAAAAAATTAGCCAGGTGTGGTGGCGGGCACCTGTAGTCTCAGCTACTCAGGAGGTTGAGGCAGGAGAATGGCTTGAACCCAGGAGGCGAAGCTTGTAGTGAGCTGAGATTGTGCCATTGCACTCCAGCCTGAGCGACACAGTGAGACTCCATCTCAAAAAAAAAAAAAGGTCTAAGACGGCAAATTTATTTTATATGTCTTTTGCCACAGAAGGGGTTTCCCAGAACACTCCTCCAGTTGCTGCTTGACAGGCTTCTAACCAGCCTTCATCTAACAGGATATAGACCCTTGGGAGTCTAAATGAAAGTTTGGCACTTTCCAAGTCTCCCCCAGCTCACTCCATGTCTACAGATTCTTTCTTAAAAAAAGAAAAAAAAAAAAAAAACTATTTCCACACATAGAGTGCCCCAGTTTTCACAGCTCCCAACTAAGAGACTCCATCCTAAACCATCTAAAATTGGGAACTGAAAGGACTTGGCATTCACTAGTCTCTCTAGAACACAGAACGAACAGGTGGGTTGTTTGTTTGTTTTTGGTGTTTTTGTTTTTGCTTTTGAGATGGAGTTTCGCTCTTGTTGCCCAGGCTGGAGTGCAACGATGCGATCTGGGCTCGCCGTAATCTCTGCCTCCCGAGTTCAAGCAATTCTCCTGTCTCAGGCTCCTGAGTAGCTGGGATTACAGGCATGTGCCACCACAGCCAGCTAATTTTGTATTTTTAGTAGCGACAAGGTTTCTCCATGTTGGTCAGGCTGGTCTCAAACTCCCAACCTCAGGTGATCCGCCTGCCCCAGCCTCCCAAAGTGCTGGGATTACAGGTGTGAGCCACCGCCACCAGCCAAGAGGTGGTTTTAAACTGATACACGAACCCTGCCATTGTTTACATATCAGGACCAGTGCAGCGAATGGTCTAAAGTGCACACCTCTCAGTTTCTCTCTGGAAGTGTCTGTCTGCACACTTTTTCAGCTGTGGTTTGAGAATCTATCCTGCACCTGGAATTTAATGGGGCAGAGAAGCAATAGACCTATGGGAGCCTGAACAGGAGCTTAGGCATTTCCTGTGCTTTTCCCCCTCTGTTTGCTTGAGCAATAAAGCCAGGTATGTAGATGCTCCCTGAAGGAGCATTGAGTGCCATAACTTCTGCATCTCCCTCCCAAGGGGTTGCCTCTATAACCACCCAGCTCTGTAAGTTGATTGAGCTCAGCATTCCTGAGCCTCCCTAGACCACAGAAAACAAAGATGTGGACATTCAATGACGCCACGTCCAGCAAAGGATCAGAGGATGCAATTTGAAGGAGAGTGCAGGCATTTGCTACAGATACACTCCCTGACTTAATGCAGGGAGACTTGGAGATAAATTCCTCTCAGCTTCACCCTGAGGATAAAATGAAGTGGAAGACAAATCTAACGCCCCAATCTTTCCAGCTACATCTAGAGGGACTGGCTTCTATCTTACCTGACTCAGAGGACTGCCAGGTCTTGGCACATCCTAATCTCCTAGGGGTCACTAAAAACACAGACTGCAGTTTGGACAAACACAAAAATGTGAGAGGCACCTTACATGTATTGATTAGGCTCTTCTACGTAAGGCCAGTGTGAAAAACTGAGTGAGACTCTTTTCTTATTAATACACAGAAACCAACACAGAGATACAAGGAAAATGAAGAAACAGGGAAATGTGTTCCAAATAATAGAACAAAATTAATTTCAAGAAACCAACCCTACTGAAATGGAGATAATGCGATTTACCCAACAGGCAATTCAAAAGAATCATCACAAAGATGCTCACCAAGGTGAGGAAAGCAATGCATGAACAACCTTGAGAATTTCTTTTTTTTTTTTTTTTTTTGAGACGGAGTCTCGCTCTGTTGCCCAGGCTGGAGTGCGGTGGCGCGATCTCGGCTCAGTGCAAGCTCCGCCTCCCGGGTTCACTCCATTCTCCTGCCTCAGCCTCCCGAGCAGCTGGGACTACAGGTGCCCGCAACCGCGCCCGGCTAATTTTTTGTAATTTTAGTAGAGACGGGGTTTCACCATGTTAGCTAGGATGGTCTTGATCTCCTGACCTCGTGATCCACCCGCCTCGGCCTCCCAAAGTGCTAGGATTACAGGCGTAAGCCACTGCGCCCGGCCCAACCTTGAGAATTTCAATAAGCAGAAAGTATAAAAAAGTACCAAACAGAAATCTTAGGGATGGCCAGGTAGGGAGGCTCATGCCTGTAATCCCAGCACTTTGGGAGGCCCAAGCAGGTGGATCACCTGAGGTAAGGAGTTTGAGACCAGCCTGGCCAACATGGTGAAACCCCATCTCTACTAAAAATACAAAAAATTAGCTGGGCGTGGTGACTTGCACCTGTAATCCCAGCTACTTGGGAAGCTGAGCAGAATTGCTTGAACCCGGAGGCAGAGGTTGCACTGAGCCAAGATCATGCCATTGCACTCCAGCCTAGGTGACAGAGCGAGACTCTGAGAAAGAAAGAAAAAGAAAGAAAGAAAGAAAGAGAGAGAGAGAGAGAGAGGGAGAGAGGGAGGGAGGGAGGGAGGGAGGGAGGGAAAGGAAGGAAGGAAGGGGAAGGAAGGAAGGAAGGAAAAGGGGAAGGGAAGGGAAGGGGGAGGAAGGAAAGAAAGAAAAAAGAAAGAAAGAAAAAGAAAGAAAGAGGGAAGGGAAGGGAAGGGGGTAGGAAGGAAAGAAAGAAAAGAAAAAAAGAAAGAAAGAGAAAGAAAGAAAGAAAAATTAGGGCTGAAGAGTACAGTAACTGAACTGAAAAATGCAATAAACGGGTTCAGTATCGGACTAGATCAAACAGAAGCAAGGATCAACAAACTCAGAAACAGGTAATTGGAAATCATCCAATCTGAAGAGCAAAATAACATAAAATAGTGAAGATAGCATAAGGGACTTTTGGAACACCATCAAGATTGCCAAAGGGTCAGAAGGATAAAAGAGAAGGAGACAGAGAGCTTATATAAAGAAATAATGGCAGAAAACTTCCCAAGCCTGGGAAAGGAAATAGAAATCCAGATCGAAGAAGCCAAAAGGACACCAAATAGGAGAAATCAAAAGAAACCCACACAGAGTTGCATTATAATCAAATTTTCAAAAGTTAAACACAAAGAGAGAATCTTTAAAGGAGCAAGGAAAAAGTGACTTCTTATGTTCACTTACGTACAAGGTCACCTTAATAAGATCATCAGTGGATTTTTCCACAGAAATCTCGCAGGCCAGAAGGGAGTGGGATGATACATTGTTAGAGAGAAAACAACTGCCATGTGAGAATACTATACTCAGATAACCTGTATTTCATAAATGAAGGAGAAATTAAGACTTTCTCAGACAAACAAAAGTTGAAGGTGTTTAACACTCCTATATCTGCACTACAAGAAATGCTAAAGAGAATTCTTCAAGCTGAAGGAAAAGGTCATTTATTAGTAACATGAAAACATATGAAAGTATATAAAACTGGCCAGGCGAGCTGGCTCACACCTGTAATCCCAGCACTTTGGAAGGCCAAGGCAGCCAGACCACTTGAGGTCAGAAGTCCAAGACCAGCCTGGCCAACATGGTGAAACCCTGTCTCTACTAAAAACGCAAAAATTAGCTAGGCATGGTGGCACACGCCTGTAATCCAGCTACTTGGGAAGCTGAGGCAGGAGGTTCGTTTGAACCTGCAAGGCGAGGTTGCAGTGAGCAAAGATCGCACCACCGCATTCCAGCCTGGGTGACAGAATGAGACTCCATCTTAAAAAACAAAAAAACGAAAACGAACTTACAGGTAAAAAATAAGTACATTGTCAAATTCACAACGCTCTAATACTGTAATGGTGAGGTGTAAATCAATTCTCTCTCTAGTTTGAAGATTAAAAGACAAAACTGGAGGCCAGGTGCGGTGGCTCACGCCTATAATCCCAGCACTTTGGGAGGCCCAGGCAGGCGGATCACGAGGTCAGGAGTTCAAGACCACCCTAGCCAGCATGATGAAACCCCATCTCTACTAAAACTACAAAAAATAAGCTGGCCATGATGGCACGTACCTGTAGTCCCAGCTACTTGGGAGGCTGAGGCAGGAGAATTGCTTGAACCTGGAAGGTGGAGGTTGCAGTGAGCTGAGATTGCGCCATTGCACTCCAGCCTGGGTGACAGAGCGAGACTCCGACTTAAAAAAAAAAAAAATACAAAACACCCATAATTTGTTAATTGACACAAATTACATGTAAACTGTGACATCAAACATAAAACTTTTCTTCGTCCAAGATGGCAGGTTAGAGCATGCCTCAGCCACTTGGGAATAGCATGGTAGTGCATAAAGATAAACTCTGCGCACTTTATTTCAAGAAGAAAAATGGAAATCCACTGGAATCATGAACGATAACCCAGAACCTGGGGAAGGGAGTGGGAGCAATCGGCCCCTGTGGCAGTGGCCAGCTGATAAAAGTGAGTGAAACCCAAGCACGTGAAAGAGAGAGAGAGCCTCCCTCTGTGACTCACCTTTCCACTGGGAATCAAAGCAACCCAGTTTAAGGGAGAGCACTTTGTGTCTCTCAAGGCTTGAAGTTAACTTGAGGAGAGGTTTGGAGATGCTAGAAGGAAAGACACTTGGAAAAGCTGATTCAATTACTCCACAATGTACCCGTGTCATTGTATACACATCGCGATGAATACAACGTACACGTTAAATTGTACCCCATAAATACATGCAATTATTACTTCTTAATTAAAAATAAAATGAAAAGATAAAAAATATATAGTAGCTCCTGGAAATGTAATATAAGGAATAATAAATAATAAATGTTTGGGGCCAGGCACGGTGGCTCACGCCTGTAATCCCAGCACTTTGGGAGGCTGAGGCGGGCAGATCACCAGGTCAGGAGTTCGAGACAAGCGTGACCAACATGGTGCAACCCGTCTGTAATAAAAATACAAAAATCAACCAGGCATGGTGGTGGGCGCCTGTAATCCCAGTTACTCAGGAGGCTGAAGCAGGAGAATTGCTTGAACCCAGGAGGCAGAGGTTGCAGTGAGCCAAGATCGCACCATTGCATTCCAGCCTGGGCAACAGGGCGAGAGTCCGTCTCAAAAAAAATAAAATTAGCCGGGCGCAGTGGCTCACGCCTGTAATCCTAGCAATATAGGCGGCCAAGGCAGTCAGATTACAAGGTCAGGAGTTTGAGACCAGCCTGGCCAATATGGTGAAACTCCATCTCTACTAAAAGTACAAAAATTAGCTGGGCATGGTGGCAGGCACCTGAAGTCCCAGCTATTCTGGAGGCTGAGGCAGGAGAATCACTTGAACCTGGAAGGTGGAGGTTGCAGTAAGCCGAGGTCGTGCCAGTGCACTCCAGCCTGGCGACACAGCGAGACTCTGTCTCAAAAAAGAAAAAAAAGAAAAAGAAAAAAAAAGAAAAAATAAATTAAAAAAATAAGGCTGGGCACGGTGGCTGATGCCTGTAATCCCAGCACTTTGGGAGGCTGAGGCGGGCGGATCACGAGGTCAGGAGATCGAGACCTTCCTGGCTAACACGGTGAAACCCCGTCTCTACTAAAAATACAAAAAAATTAGCCGGGCGTGGTGGTGGGCGCCTGTAGTCCCAGCTACTTGGGAGGCTGAGGCAGGACAATCCCTTGAACCCAGGAGGTGGAGATTGCAGTGAGCCGAGATCGTGCCACTGTACTCCAGCAGCCTGATGACCAAAAAAAAAAAAAAAAAAAAAAAAAAAAACGATGGACAGCCCATCCTGTGAACTACAGAGTTTGTGGACAGATATATTTTGGGTTCATAGTGGTGTCATGCACGCACACTTCTGTGAGTTTCTATAAGTTTTTAGAGGACTGCTTTGCCTTTTGTTTTGTTGTTGTTGTTTTGGCTTGTTTTTTGGAGACAGTCTGACTCTGTTGCTCAGGCTGGAGTGCAGTGATGTGATCTCAGCTCACTGAAACCTCCGCCTCTTGGGTTCAAGCTATTCTCCTGCCTCAGCCTCCCGAGTAGCTGGGATTACAGGAGTGCGCCACCACGCCCAGCTAATATTTATATTTTTAGTAAAGATGGTGTTTCCCCATGTTGGCCAGGCTGGTCTCAAACTCCTGACTTCAAGGGATCCTCCCGCCTCGACCTTCCAAGTGCACGAGCCACTTGGATTACAGGCACAAGCCACCATGCCAGGCCTGCCTTGACTTTTGATCTGAGAGTTGCAAACTTCTGTAAAGATGCCCTTGTGGATAAACACAAAATCACAAGACAGCGATTGGACAGAATTTGTGAAGGTCTTCACCTCCAGATCACAAACGGCCCCCTGCACCCCCTCCCGCTGCTGGCACTGCTGGATGGCTGTGACCGCACGATGGAGATGCCCATCCTGAAGGATCTGGCCCACCGCAGCCTTCTGTGATGTGATGCATAGTCCACGCAGGGGATCCACGAGAAGGTTCTAAACAAAGCCGTAGGCGCCATGATGTACCACCGTCACCCTCATCAGGGAGGACCTGGAGAAGTTCAAGGCCCTGAGAGTGATCATGTGGATAGGCAAGTGGCTACGACAATGTGGACATCAAGGCTACCAGCAAGCTCCAGATTACTATGTGCTACACCCCTCTGCAGCCGTGGAAGAGGCAGCCGACTCCACTGTCTGCCACATCCTCAATCTATGCCGGAGGAACACGTGGCTGTACCAGGCACTGTGGGAAGGCACGCAGGTTCAGAGCCTGGAGCAGATCCTCGAGATGGCCTCGGGAGTGGCCCACATTCATGGGGAGGCGCTAGGCCTCATGGGCTTCGGTCACACAGGGCAGGCGGTTGTAGTTCGAGCCAAGGCCTTTGGATTCAGCGTCGTATTTTATGACCCCTACTTGTAGGATGGGATAGAGCAGTCCCAGGGCGTGCAGAGGGGACGCCGATACACCCTGCAGGATTTGCTGTATCAGAGTGACTGCGTCTCCTTGCACTGCAATCTCAGTGAACATAACCACCACCTCGTCATTGACTTGACTATAAAGCAGATGAGGCAGGGAGCATTCCTTGTGAACACAGCCCGTGGTGGCCTGGTGGACGAGAAAGCCTTACCACAGGCCCTCAAGGAGGACAGGATACGAGGGGCAGCCCTCTACTTGCACAAATCGGAGCCCGTTAGCTTTGCTCAGGCTCCTTTGAAAGATGCGCCAAATCTCATCTGCACTCCGCACACTGCCTGGGACAGCAAGCAGGCGTCGCTGGAGATGAAGGAGGCAGCTGCCACTGAGATTCGCTGAGCCATCACAGTTCCCATCCCAGAAAGCTTAAGAAACTGTGTGAAGGAATTATTTGTCACATCAGCACCTTGGTCAGCAACAGACCAGCAAGCAATTCATCCCAAGCTCAACGGTGCAACATACAGATATCTGCCAGGCATCATGGGCGTGGCTCCAGGAGGACTTCCTGCAGCCATGGAAGGAATCATCCCTGGAGGCGTCCCAATGACTTACAACCTCCTGAGAGTGGCACATCCTTCCCAAGCTCCCTCTCCCAACCAGCCCACAAAACATGGGGACAACTGAGAGCACCCTAATGAGCAATAGCAAAGAATGCCCAAAGGTAATCATTCTGACACACTTGGGACCATGAGCCAGTGAAACATAGATGAACTAAGAAAAAAAATTACGGTCTTTTTAACTGATTCTGGACAGAGGCATCATTGATGTCACAGTGCTAAAACTACAAGAGCTAGACAACTGAAGATGTCGTCTGCTTATGGAAGTGCTGAAAGACTAGGATGTGATTTACTAACGACCAACTTCCATTATTGTGTGTTAAGTTTTTCATCTGTGCATCAAATCACAAATAATAGAGCTTTTTTCTTTATCGGTCCCTTGGGCACAGCAGGTCCCGAACACCGTTCTCTAGAATGTTGCCTTAAGAGTTCAAACATCAGGCCATGCACGGTGGCTCACGCCTGTAATCCCAGCACTTGGGAGCCCAACGTAGGTGCATCACCTGAGGTCAGGAGTTTGAGACCAGCCTGGCCAAAATGGTGAAACTCTGTCTCTACTAAAAATACAAAAATTAGCGGGCATGGTGGTGAGCGCCTGTAATCCCAGCTATTCAGGAGGCTGAGGTAGGAGAATTGTTTGAATCCAGGAGGTGGAGGTTGCAGTAAGCCAAGATTGTGCCACTGCACTCCAGCCTGGGCAAAAGAACAAGACTCTGTCTCAAGGAAAAAAAAAAAAAAAAAAAAAAGTTCAAACATCAAAATTAAAAATATTAACAGGAAAGCTTCATCCTGTGACTCTAGTCCCTTCAGTCTACAGGGGCTGTTTAACTCTTTTTGCTAGTAGGAAGATCATATTGCTACAAAATGGGGAGAAAACTGTTTGCCTGTGGTAGATACCTGCACACATAGGATTGAAGACAGTACAGGCTCCTGCGAGACACGTCTCTCCTCTCACATCTGTTTTTTGTTTTGTTTTGAGATGGAGTCTTGCTCTGTCACCCAGGCTGGAGTGCAGTGGCGAGATCTGGACTCACTGCAACCTCTGCCTCCCAGGGTCAAGCGATTCTCCTGTATCAGCCTCCCAAGTACCCAGGATTACAAGCATACGCCACCACGCCCAGCTAATTTTTGTATTTTTAGTAGTGATGGGGTTTCACCATGTTGGCCAGACTGGTCTCGAACTCCTGACCTCAGGTGATTCACCTGCCTCAGCCTCTCAAAGTGCTGGGATCACAGGCATGAACCACTGCGCCCAGCCCCACACTCACATCTGAATTGCATACTGAGTGGGGAAGTTAGTTGTGAGCTCAGTAAAACCCTCTGATGATGCAAAAAAAAAAAGTATTACATTTCACAAGCTGTTTGTACTCAAAATACATTTTCTCAGTTTCATATACTTTCCTATTTTATTGAGTGGAAAGTCTTGAACTCAAAGTGTTCAGGAAGAATAATGTTGCATTTCCTTATGTCTCCGTAAACACTTTTAATGGTAACTTGTCATACTGTCTATGAACAAACCCAATTTTTTTTTTTTTTTTTTTTTTTTTTTTTTTTGAGACGGAGTCTCGCTCTGTCGCCCAGGCTGGAGTGCAGTGGCCGGATCTCAGCTCACTGCAAGCTCCGCCTCCCGGGTTCACGCCATTCTCCTGCCTCAGCCTCCCGAGTAGCTGGGACTACAGGCGCCCGCCACCTCGCCCGGCTAGTTTTTTGTATATTTTTTTTTTTTTTTTTTTTTTGAGACGGAGTCTTGCTCTGTCGCCCAGGCTGGAGTGCCGTGGCCGGATCTCTGCTCACTGCAAGCTCCGCCTCCCAGGTTCACGCCATTCTCCCGCCTCAGCCTCCCGAGTAGCTGGGACTACAGGCGCCGCCACTTCGCCCGGCTAGTTTTTTTGTATTTTTTTAGTGGAGACGGGGTTTCACCGTGTTAGCCAGGATGGTCTCGATCTCCTGACCTCGTGATCCACCCGTCTCGGCCTCCCAAAGTGCTGGGATTCAGGCTTGGGCCCCCCCCCCCCGCCCGTTTTTTGTATTTTTTAGTAGAGACGGGGTTTCACCGGGTTAGCCAGGATGGTCTTGATCTCCCGACCTCGTGATCCGCCCGTCTCGGCCTCCCAAAGTGCTGGGATTACAGGCTTGAGCCACCGCACCCGGCCCAAACCCAATTTTTTTAGACATTAATAAAGTGTTCTTTTCTTCGTGTGGTATTTTATACAAGAACACTTCAGATGTATTAGATTTGACTGATTTTTAACAAATCCTATTAGATTTATATCAACTAGTTACATGTTCTATTCATAGACTTTTGTGAATCATTGCCTTTTTGTTTAAAAAGATGGCCTATTTTCCAGGCACGGTGGCTCATGCCTGTAATCCCATCTCTTGGGGAGGCTCAGGCGGGCGGATCACCTGAGATAGGGAGTTCAAGATCAGCCCGACCAACATGGAGAAACCCCATCTCTACTAAAAACACAAAATTAGCCAGGCATGGTAGTGCATGCCTGGAATCCCAGCTACTTGGGAGGCTGCAGCAGGAGAATCACTTGAACCTGGGAGATGGAGGCTGTGGTGAGCCAAGATCGCACCGTTGTACTCCAGCCTGCCTGGGCAACAAGAGCAAAATTCCAACTCAAAAAAAAAAAAAAAAAAAAAGATGGTCTATTTTGAGCCTTTGCATAGGTACACTCCTGTTTCTGTGATAAAACTTTAAAATTGCCCAAAACAAAAATAATGGCTATCAGAAATATGTTTTATTTTTATTTTCTTTTTTTTTTTTGAGATGGAGTCTTTGCTCTGTTGCCCAGGCTTGAATGCAGTGGCATGATCTCAGCGGACTGCAACCTCCGCCTCCCAAGTTCAAGCAGTTCTCCTGTCTCGGCCTCCTGACTAGCTGGTATCACAGATGTCCGCCACCACGCCTGGCTAATTTTTGTATTTTTAATAGAGACGGGGTTTCACCATGTTGCCCAGGCTGGTCTTGAACTTGTGACCTCAGGTGATCCACCCACGTCAGCCTCACAAAGTGCTGGGATTACAGGCGTGAGCCACCGTGCCTGGCCCAGTTAATAGTTTCAACTAAGTAAATCATTACACTAGATTCCCACTCACCATTGTCATTGCCAGCATTCCTGAACTTAAGCTGGCTCTGGAAATTCTCCAACCATAGTGAATCCTATTTTCTATGACCCCATAAATATTGGGCATTATTGTGATATGTTAGAATATGAACCCCCGGTTGGGAAAGGCGGTATCATATATGCAGTCTTTCTACCTCTACGTGGTCACATAAGAATGACATCTGACCTGGAACATTTCCTTACCAAGAAATATGGATCCCACATGGGCTGTGCAATGTGTTTGTGTTTTAAGCTAAGTGATATTACAGAAGAGTCAAAAAGTTTTTAAAATTTTGAACGTTTATAAAGTAAAAAAGTTATAGCAAGGAAGGGTTATTATGGAAGAAAAACTTTAATGTAGCCTAAGTGTACAGTGTTTATAAAGTCTAGTGTGGTGTACCGTAATGTCCCAACCTTCACATTCACTCACCTCTCACCGACTCTCCAGAGCAATTTCCAGTCCTGCAGCCTCCATTCATGGTAAGTACCCTATACAGGTATACCATTTTTTACTTCGTATGCTGATTTTTTACTGTAGCTTTTGTGTGTTTAGATATGTTTAGATACATAAATACTTACCATTGTGTTCTGTGGGCGCAAGCCACCCAGGTGCTGAGGCAAGAGACAGAGGGCACGTGCTGTTCCAGTATAATATATAAAATAACAAGAGTTATACTAGATATAGATCACAGATATGATTATATATATCACTAATCATTAGTTTGTAGTAATTACTCTTTATTCAAATATTATAATAATCCTCACTCTACAATCATAACCTAGAAAAAATCAGGCCATAGAGAGATAGGAGCTGAAGGCACATGGTGAGAAGTGACCAGACACAAGAATGTGAGCCTTCTGTTATGCCCAGATAGGGCCACCAGAGGGTTCCTTGGTCTAGCGGTAATGCCAGCATCTGGAAAGATGCCTGTTACCAAGCAGACCGTGGTCTAGCGGTAGCGTCAGTGCCAAGGAAAAGCACCCGCTACTTAGCAGACCAGCAAAGGGAGTCTCCTTTTCCCTGGGGGAGTTTAGAGAAGACTCTAGTCCACCCCGTCTTGCGGAGGGCCTGACATTAGTCAGGCCTGCCCACAGTTTTCCGGAGGCCTAACCGTCTTCCTGTGATGCTGTGCTTCAGTGGTCACACTCCTGGTCTGCTTCCATGTTCCATCCTGTACACCTGGCTCTGCCTTCTAGATAGCAGTAGCAAAATTAGTGAAAGTACTGAAAGTCTCTGATATGCAGAAATAATGGTGCAAGCTGTCTTCACTCTCTCTCCGCCTCAGCTTCCAAATAGGGAAGGGCCCCCTGTCCAGTGGACATGTGACCTTACCTATCATTGGAGATGACTCACACTCCTTACCCTGCCCCCTTGTCTTGTATCCAATAAATAACAGCGCAGCCTGGCATTCGGGGCCACTACTGGTCTCTGCGTCTTGGTGGTAGTGGTCCCCCGGGCCCAGCTGTCTTTTCATCTCTTTGTCTTTTGTCTTTATATCTATGATCTCTCATCTCCGCACACGGGGAGAAAAACCCACAGACCTTGTGGGGCTGGTCCCTAAAGCGTTCCAACTGTATTCAGTACAAGTACCGTATTCAGTAGAGTAACATGCTGTATAGCTTTGTAGTCGAGGAGCAACAGGTTATACCATATAGCCAAGTATTCAGTCAGCTATACTGTCTAGGTTTGTGTAAGTACACTCTATAATGATGAAATTATTACACAATGATGAAATTGCCCAACAATGTATTTCTCAGAATGTATTCTTTTTTTTTTTTTTTTTTTGAGACCGAGTCTCACTCTGTCGCCCAGGCTGGAGTGTTGTGGCGCAATCTCGGCTCACTGCAACCTCCGCCTCCTGGGTTCAAGTGATTCTCCTGCCTCAGCCTCCAGAGTAGCTGGGACTACAGGTGCGCACCACCACGCCTGGCCAATTTTTGCATTTTTAGTATAGATGGGGTTTATGCTATGTTGCCCAGGCTGGCCTCGAACCCCTCAGTCTCCCAAAGTGCTGGGATTACAGGCGTGAACCACCGCACCCGGCCAAAATATATCCTTATTATTAAGCTATGCATTAGTGTGTATACAATATCTTTATAGGTCACAAGCAGTCAAATATTGGCCAAAAGATATACTTAGTCCAAGTACACAAATAATTGCAGAAGGAGAAAGTGAAACTCCTCTTACTTCCTGTTGCACTCATTTATCACAAAGTACACAGAAGTCAGAATAACACCTGCCCTTTGCAATTTCACACTCCTCTCTTTCTGCCTCTCCAAACCTGTCCCACGTTTGGCGATTCCTTTCCTTCGACCTCCCCCATCACGTCGCAGGTTCCTGGCCTACACCCCTTCTGCCTCTCCAATCAGTTTTGAGTCTCACAACCTCCGGTCCCATAACCCCTCTGCACTAAGGAGCACTAAAAGGCCAAAACAGCAACCCGGCGTGTTTGCGCCTGCGTACTCTGGGCGCACAGCACTCAGGCCTACAGCGCAGCGCCGGCTTGTCTGTGAGAGCAATTAAGATGACTTTCGGAGGGTCCAACCGCCTTCCCAGCTCCGAACTACATCTCCCAGAAGGCTCAGCAGTGCGATTATCTTTCCGTGTAGACTTGTCCTCTTTCTGAGGCTGTCCAGCGCCTGGGGGCAGTAGGACGGGTCCGGGAACTAAGCCCATCTCAAACACGTCGGAGTGGCTTTCTTTGGGGGCCAAGTCTCGAGCCTGAGCCAGGGCTCCGTGAGGCCTCTGGGGCGCGAGCGGTTTGATGAGGGGGGCGATCCTTTCGGCTGGGCTGACGCTAGGCGCGAACAGCAATTCTGACAATCGGGAGCCATCTTCTCCGGCCTTGATACGTCTCTGACTACGTTTCCCAGAGGACTCCTCGGCAAGACTGTATTTCTCGCGGGATTTCAGCACCCAAGTCACGCGCTGGCGGGACCCTGAGGGCTTTACCAGCAACTACCCTAGTGCTGGGGAGGGTTCTGCTGCTTCGGAAGCTCGTAAGGCCGGAGGTGAGGAACCCGGGAGAGGGCGGGGCCGGGGGCAGGGCCTCGGCTTTGTGCGGCGGTGGAGGTGAGGTTGAAAGTGTGCGCTTGCGTCTGTGTGGAGGTGTGTGGTGAATGATCGCGCGATTGTGACAGGCTGCTCTTGTGATGAGTGTGTTTCCAGCGCTCACACCGTGTGCAGCACGGCCTCGGAGACTGTGGCTGCTGGTGTGTGTGAGAGGGAGCGGGACCACGTGCGGCATTGTGTGTGCGGCTGTGGGGAGCTGGTGTCTGGTTGAGTGTTACCGCGTTTGTCCCCGTAGTGGTGTGCGACTGTGTGCTGTGTAACTGTGCGGCAGAGTTCAGGTGGGGATACCTGCGAGTAACTGCATGTTTCTGTCTGTGTGTGTGGCTGTGGTTAATGTGTGATCGTGACTGTGACCGGGTACAGGTGTGCGCCGACAATGTGGTTGTCACAATGTGGTTGTGACTGTGAATGTCTCTTCGGTAAGTGTGCACTTGTGCTTATGTGACCGATGGAGGCCCTCCGTGTGCGACCCTGTTGCTTTGGGCGTGGATTGTCTGTAGCTGAATGTCCCCATGGTGGGGATGTGATCAGGTCTGTGTGACTGGATAGACTTATCAGTGTGAGGTTTTATCACTTAAGTATACTTCTCTAGGCATTATACTCCAGTTTTTCCCCATTTTAAAACTTTATATTAATGTTGTCATACTGTCTTTGGTTTATTTTTACAATTCTGTGAATCATTTCTGTTAGATAAAATAGCGGTTAATTCAATTTCTTTGCTATATTGTATTCTCGCTTTTGAAGTATACCACAGTTATTCATCCTTTCTAGTAATGATGCCCATATTAGTTATTTATAGTTTTTTATTTTATAAACAACACAGCCACAAACATTCTTTCACATGGGGTACACATGCTTATTTACCAGCAGAATTGCTGGTTCGTATATCTTCCACTTTACTAAACAGTGTCAAAATATATATCAGAGTGGCTGCACAAATTTGTAGTTGAACAGCAGTGTTTGAAATATCTTTTTTTTTTTTTTTTCTTTTGAGACGGAGTCTCACTCTATCGCCCAGGCTGGAGTGCAGTGGCACAATCTCGGCTCACTGCAACCTCCGCCTCCTGGGTTCACGCCATTCTTCTGCCTCAGCCTCCCGAGTAGCTGGGACTACAGGCGCCCGCCACTACGCCCGGCTAATTTTTTGTATTCTTTAGTAGAGACGGGGTTTCACTGTGTTAGCCAGGATGGCCTCGATCTCCTGACCTCGTGATCTACCCGTCTCGGCCTCCCAAAGTGCTGGGATTACAGGCCTGAGCCACCGCGCCCGGCTGAAATATCTTATTGCTTCTTATCACTATCAAAGCATAGTTCCAAGAGTTAAAAAAAAATTTTTTTAAGCCAGGTGTGGGGGCTCATGCCTGTAATCCCAGCACTTTGCCAGGCCAAGGCAAGAGGATCGCTTGAGGCCAGGAGTTGGAGACCAGCCGGGGCAACATCGTGAGACCCTAACTCTACCATACATACATACATACATAAAAAATTAGCCAGGCATGGTGGCTGGCACCTATAAGTCCTAGCTACTCAGGAGGTTGAGATGAGAGGATCGCTTGAGCCTAGTACTTTGCAGCTGCAGTAAGCAGTGATCACACCAGTGCTCTTCAGCCTGGGCAACAGAGCAGGAGGCTGTCAATAGATACATAGATAGAGTCTATATAAAGTGTACAAATCTTAAGTGTACAGCTGTGTAACACTCCTAGATCTATACAGAGAACTTTGCCAGGACCTGAGATGGTTCCCTCATGCCTCTTCTCAGTAATTTCTCCCCCAAACAATCTGTTGAGAATTCTATCATCATTAACTAGTTTTATCCATTCTTTTTTTTTTTTTTTTTGTTTGAGACAGAGTCTTGCTCTTGCCGCCCAGGCTGGAGTGCAGTGACGTGATCTTGGCTCACTGCAACCTCCACCTCCTGGGTTCAAGCGATTCTCCTGCCTCAGCCTCCTGAGTAGCTGGGATTACAGGCACCCAACCATCATGCCTGGCTAATTTTTGTATTTTTGGTAGAGACAGGGTTTCTCCATATTGGCCAGGCTGGTCCTGACCTCAGGTGATCCGCCCGCCTTGGCCTCCCAAAGTGCTGGGATTATAGGCATGAGCCAGTGCATCTGGCTGTCTTACACATTCTTGAGCTTCCTGTATATATGTAGTTATACAGCACGTACTGTTTTATGCCAGGCTTCTTTTGTTATATATTATGTTTGTGAAATTCATTCATGTTGTTCAGCATAATTGTACATAGTTCTCATTACATTGGGGATATATTGTAGTATATTAGTCTATTACATTGTTAATGACTATTTGGGTAGTTTCCAGTTTGGGGCTGTTACAAATGATGCTGCAGCTGTGAAAACTCTACGCTGTTTTTGGTGAACACATGAAGGCTTTTCTCCTGGGTTGATACTTAGGAGTGGCATTGCTAGCTCATAGAGTAGGCTAATGTTTAATAGATGCTACCACGCTCTCATGGGGATGTTCCAGTTTACACTCCATCCAGCAATGTATAAGAGTTCCAGTTACTTCATATCCTCTCTGTAATTTGGTACTGTTAGTCTTTTAACTATTTTATTTGTTGTGTGGTACGGTTTCATCATAGGTTTTTGTTTTGTTTTGTTTTTTGAGACAGAGTCTTGCTCTGTTGCCCAGGCTGAAGTGCAGTGGTGTGATCTCAGCTCACTGCAAACTCCGCCTCCCAGGTTCAAGTGATTCTCCTGCCTCAGCCTCCTGAGTAGCTGGGATTACAGGTGCACACCACCACACCCAGCTAATTTTTGTATCTTTAGTAGAGACAGAGTTTTACCATGTGAAACTCCTGCCCGCCTCAGCCTCCGAAAGTCCTGGGATTATAGGTGTGAGCCACTGCATCCAGCCTCATCATAGTTTTAATTTGTATTTCCTTGATGTGAAATGATGTTCAGCACCTTTTTGTATTTTTACTGGGCATTTGTATATCCTCTTTTTTTTTTTTTTTTTTTTTGAGATGGAGTCTCGCTTTGTCATCCAGGCTGGAGTGCAGTGGCGTGATCTTGGCTCGCTGCAAGCTCCGCCTCCCGGGTTCACGCCATTCTCCTGCCTCAGGCTCCCGAGTAACTAGGACTACAGGTGCCCGCCACCACGCCCAGCTAATTTTTTATATTTTTAGTAGAGACGGAGTTTCACTGTGTTAGCCAAGATGGTCTTGATCTCCTGACCTTGTGATCCGCCCGCCTCGGCCTCCCATAGTGCTGGGATTACAGGCATGAGCCACTGTGCCCAGCCCCAGTGTATATCCTCTTTTTTGTGTCCGCTTTCCCCTTTTTAATTTTTTAAAAATATTCCTCCCTCCCTCCCTTCCTTCCTTCCTCTTTTTGAGACAGAGTTTCCCTCTTGCTGCCCAGGCTGGAGTGCAATGGCACAATTTCAGCTCACTGCAACCTCCGCCTCCCAGGTTCAAGCAATTCTCCTGCCTCAGCCTCCCAAGTAGTTGGGATTACAGGCTTGTGCCACCACGGCCAGCTAATTTTGTATTTTTAGTAGAGACAGGGTTCCACCATGTTGGTCATGCTGGTCTCGAACTCCTGACCTCAGGTGATCCAACCGCCTCGTCCCCTCAAAGTGCTGGGATTACAGGTGTGAGCCACCATGCCCTGCCTAAAATTTTATTTTCATATTGTGAAGATAGTATAAGGAATTTGCAAATACTTTTCAGGTGCCCATAGTACAATGATGAAAACCAGGAAATTTATGCTGATAGGAAGACTTTTAATTAAATTAGAGACTTTTTTCATATTTTGTTAAATGTTCTTTACTGTTTCAGGATCCAATCCAAGGTCCTACATTGAATTGTCTTGTTTCATTAGTCTCCTTCCATCTGTGAGAGTTCTTTAATCCTTTTCATCTTTCAGGACTTTGACCCTTTTGAAGAGTACTGGCCAGTTATTTTGGAAAATATCTTTTTTTTTCTTTTTTTTTTTTCTTTCTTTCTCTCTCTTATTTTTTGAGACGGAGTCTCTGTCACCCAGGCTGGAGTGTAATGGCACGATCTAGGCTCACTGCAACCTCTGCCTCCCCGGTTCAAGTGATTCTCCTGCCTCAGCCTCCCGAGTAGCTGGGATTACACGTACCTGCCACCACCCCTGGCTGATTTTTGTATTTTTAGTAGAGATGGGATTTCACCATGTTGGCCAGGCTGATCTCGAACTCCTGACTTCAGGTGATCCGCCCGACTTGACCTCCCAAAGTAGTGGGATTACAGGTGTGAGCCACCGCACCTGGTCCTGGCCACTTTTTTTTTTAATAGACAAGGTCTTCCTCCATCATCCAAGCTGGAGTGCGAATGTGAGTGCAGTGGCATGATCATGGCTCACTACAGCCTCAACCTTTAGGGCTCAAGCAATTCTTCCACCTCAGCCCCTGAGTAGCTGGAACTATAGGTGTAGCCACCACTCCTGGCTATTTCTTTTCTTTTCTTTTTTTTTTTTTTGTAGAGATAGCATCTTGCTATATTGCCGAGGCTGGTCTTGAACTCCTGGTTTCATGCTATCCTCCTGCTTTAGCCTCCCAAAGTGCTGGGATTGCCACACCCGGCCTGTAGAATATCTTTCAATTTGGGTTTACCTGATGTTTCTTTATGGTTAGATTTAGACCGTGCAGTTTTGGCAAGAAGGTCACAGAAATGATGTTAAACTCTTCTCAGTGTGTCACATCAGGAGATATATATATATTAGTATATCTCGTTGGCAATGTTAACTTTGAAAACTTGGTAACAATGTTGTTTGCCAGATTTCTCCTCTGTAAAATTACTGTTTTTCCCACTTTATTTAGTAAGTATCTTGTGGAGAAATAATTTGAAACTATGCAAAAATCCGATTTCTCATCATGCTTTCTCACCCATTGGTTTTAACATTCATTGTAAAAACCAATTTTTACAATGTAACAATTATTATTATTATTATTTTACCTGTAGCAATTATTACTGTGATGTTTGCCTAGTGGTGCTTTTCTCCTTCTATCATTTCTTACACTTTGATAATTTAAATTCTACTATAAGGAAGAGCTGTCTCTTCTTCCTCCTGTTAAAGTGAACTAAATATGGCCTGAGAAGGACTTTGTATTTCTATATTTGAGTCCTTACGGATGAACTGTATCCTAATAGGTAGACAGAATTGGAAACCTAACTTGTATGCCTGTAACAATAATATG
Organism: Theropithecus gelada; assembly: GCF_003255815.1. Lineage (NCBI taxonomy): Eukaryota > Metazoa > Chordata > Mammalia > Primates > Cercopithecidae > Theropithecus > Theropithecus gelada. Next base: position 43,449,545 of record NC_037687.1, read on the forward strand.
TGCCTGTAACAAGCTGAGTCTTGACCAATCCCAGCAGCAATACTGCAACCACTCATACACTGGTGAGTGTTCAAACTGTGTTAAATAAGGCAAACACCGTCCGGGCACAGTAACTCACGCCTGTAATCCCAGCACTTTGGGATGCCGAGGCAGGAGGATCACCTGAGGTCAGGAGTTGGAGACCAGCCTGACCAAAATGGTGGAATCCCATTTCTACTGAAAATACAAAAAATTAGCCAGGTGTGGTGGAGTGCGCCTGTAATCCCAGCTACTCAGGAGGCTGACACAGGACAATTGCAGTGAGTTGAGATCATGCCATTGCACTCCAGCTTGCGCAACAAGAGCGAAAATCCATCTGAAGGAAAAAAAAAAGGCAAACACCAACTTGTAACCAGTTGAGCTGTTTCTCCACCTCACTTCTGATTTTTGTACGTCACTTCCCTTTCTTTTTGTTTATAAATGTGTTCTGACCACAAGGCATCCCTGGAGTGCCTCTGAATCTGCTGTGATTCTGGGGGTTGCCTGATTTGCGAATCGTTCATTGCCCAGTGAAACTCCTTTACATTTAATTCAGCTGAAGTTTTTCTTTTATCCCCATTTGTTTATTCAATTGTCTACCTATGGACTCATGGACATTTGTTTTATTCTATTCTCTCTTATTATTATTTATTTATTTTGCTGTTTAAAATTTCCCAGATTTGGCCATCAAAAGCTCCTTAAGTTGGCTCTTGTGTCCTTTCCAACGTGTGATCTTTTTTTTTTTTTTTTTTTTTTT
>NC_037687.1:43450417-43514533 GCF_003255815.1 Theropithecus gelada
TTTTTTTTTTTTTTTTTTTTTTTTTGAGACGGAGTCTGGCTCTGTCGCCCAGGCTGGAGTGCTGTGGCCGGATCTCAGCTCACTGCAAGCTCCGCCTCCCGGGTTTACGCCATTCTCCTGCCTCAGCCTCCGGAGTAGCTGGGACTACAGGAGCCCGCCACCTCGCCCGGCTAGTTTTTTGTATTTTTTAGTAGAGACGGGGTTTCACCGTGTTAGCCAGGATGGTCTCGATCTCCCGACCTCGTGATCCGCCCGTCTCGGCCTCCCAAAGTGCTGGGATTACAAGCTTGAGCCACCGCGCCCGGCCGTGATCATTTTTTTTTTTTTTTTTTTTTTTTTTTTGAGACGGAGTCTCGCTCTGTCACCCAGGCTGGACTGCAGTGGCCGGATCTCAGCTCACTGCAAGCTCCGCCTCCCGGGTTCACGCCATTCTCCGGCCTCAGCCTCCCGAGTAGCTGGGACTACAGGCGCCCGCCACCTCGCCCGGCTAGTTTTTTGTATTTCTTAATAGAGACGGGGTTTCACCGTGTTAGCCAGGATGGTCTCGATCTCCTGACCTCGTGATCCGCCCGTCTCGGCCTCCCAAAGTGCTGGGATTACAGGCTTGAGCCACCGCGCCCGGCCCCGTGATCATTTTTTTAAAGCTTCCCCCGGACCCCGCTTTCTGGCACCATAAGATATTCCAGGCTCATCTTGTATCTTCCCTCTTCCATCTCTGGGCTCAGCAATTTCTCCAAGCAGTGTTAGTTTCTTTTATTGGAGAATGAATTTTTAGACCAAGATCTGGGCACTTGGTGTGCTTATTACTACTGGTGTGTCTTTGCTCTGGTTCTGGTCAGTGCAGACAGTGAGAAAATACACAAATGTCTATACACACATTTATGTCTATTTATTTATATGTTAAAAACACACCAGTTTACACTCATATGTTCAATTCTATTCCAGTACCACAGGATATTTTTTTCCCCCAAGAACTATGAAATATCTGAGATTTTACCCTAGTTGTAAGCCAGTAAGTTAGCTTGTCAGTATCACAGATACATTCAGAAGACATTAGACTTCTGAGTCAGAGACAAAGGATGCTTTGTTGCTCATGGCAATCTTCAGAATATCTACATTCTCTTGGCACTGGTTCAGTCATACACCCAGGATTATGCAAAATACATGGTTATCTGTGTGTTGCCTTGACCCTAGGAAACCTGAATTTTTTATAATGGGAAGTTAGAATGCCTACCCTTTGCTGTAGAAGGAGATGAACTCTGTCTTCCAAGGCCGTTCACTGTATAAACAACTTGGCAAAATAGTGCAGAACAAAAGCACTTAGTACCTCTGCTTGCAAGATACGCAGAAACATGCAAGACCCGTGGAGAATTGTCTCCCATCAAATTTAGCCATTTGCTGGTTACTTCATTTTCCAACAGAGAGAAATCTGCTTCTCAGAATCAATAATTAGCGCTATCCTAGAATACATTCAAATTAGTTCAGAGTTGCTAACCCGGACCTGTGTAAAAAACAAATTTACTAACTACAGTAGAGAATCTCTGTGTAGCTCTTTTCTTTAAGCTTATAGTATATAGTAAAAAACATCCTCCAAAGTTACTCAATTTAGTTATTTTCTTTGCCACTTTTTTCAGTGTGGTTTTGCTACTCATTTTTCTTACATTTAAAGATCATTCGTTGCATTTGGGTTCCCCCACATCCTGGTTGATTGTAGCAGGCTACACTATTTTGAATGTGAAAACATTCACCGGGCATGGTGGCTCATGCCTGTAATCCCAGCACTTTGGGAGGCCAAGGCAGGCAGATCACCTGAGGTCAGGAATTTGAGACCAGCGTGGCCAACATGTTGAAACCCTGTCTCCACTAAAAATACAAAAATTAGCTGGGCATGGTGGTAATCCCAGCTACTCTGGAGGCTGAGGTGGGAGAATCACTTGAACCTGGGAGGCAGAGATTGCAGTAAACCAAGATCATGCCACTGCACTCCAGCCTGTGTGACAGAGTGAGACAAGGAAGGAAGGAAGGAAGGAAGGAAGGAAGGAAGGAAGGAAGGAAGGAAGGAAGGANGGAAGGAAGGAAGGAAGGAAGGAAGGAAGGAAGGAAGGAAGGAAGGAGGGAGGGAGGGAGGGAGGGAGGGAGGGAGGGAGGGAGGGAAGGTAGGTAGGTAGGTTGCATGGAGTCTTTCTCATAAATCAGGTGACAGTATATACATGTGGCTATGTGGCTGTCTTTCTGGACTCTGTATTGTTTGGTTTTATTTATTCTCTTCTATGGACTGCTCTCTTGAAATCTGTAGTTTTAGTCCTCCTACTTTTTTTCTTTTCCAAACTATCTTGGCTATTATAAGCTCTTCCAATTTCCAAATAAATGTTAGAATCAACTTGCTAATTTTTACCTTATACCCCCCAAAGCCTTGCTGGGGTTTTGTTTACGTAATCTATGTGTTCATTTTGGGGCCCGATGCAGTGGCTCACATCTGTAATCCCAGCACTTTGGGAGGCCAAGGCTGGAGGATTGCTTGAGCCCTGGAGTTTAAGACAAGCCTGGGCAACATAGTGAGACCCTGTCTCTACCAAAAAAAAAAAAAAAAACCTAAAACCAAGCAAACACGCAAACAAACAAAGAAACAAAACCCCAAACACATAGCTGGACTTGATGGTGTGCTTCTACTCCCAGCTTCTCAGCAGCCTGGGGTGGGAGAATCGCTTGAGCCCCTCAGGTTGAGGCTACAGCGAGCTTTGATTGTGCCACGGCACTCCGGCCTGGATGACAAAGCAAGACCCTATCTCAAAACAAAAACAAAAACTGTGTTCATTTTGGGAGAATTGACATCAATATTCAGTCTATAGTACATATGGTATATGTCTACATTTGTTAAGATCCTTAATTTCTCTTACCAATTTGTTGTCGTTGTTAGCAACATTTTTTGCTAGCTTTATACCTGGGTATTTGATGTTTATTATCGAAACTCTGAATAGTATTTACATTTTTAAAAAATTTCCAATTACTCGTTACTAGAAATGCAATTGATTTTTGTCTATTGGCCCTATATGAGACCATGTTATTTAATTCACTTGCTAATTTTAAGAGTTTATTGATTATTTAGGATTTTCTATGTCTGCAACTTATCATCTGTGAATAATGATCGTTTTATTTCTTTCCTACCGATCTTTGTACCTTTTATTTCTTCATCATGCCCTATTGTACTGACCAAGCCCTTTAGTACATTGTTAAAAAGAAATGATAATAATACACATTATTCTTTTTTTCCTGGATTCAGGGGGACATTTTTCAGTGTTTCAACATTAGGTATAATATTAACTCTAGGATTTGATATTTTCCTACATACAAGCTAATACATTAGCCTGTTAGTTTCATGAATGCTGGCAGAAAACATGAGACTCCTGGATCAGAGACAAAGACTTAATTACTCATGGCACAGCAAGCAGCATAGGCATCAGTGTTCATCAGTTCCTCTTTCTTTCAGCTCCCATGGGGACAACATGAGGGTCTATATGGATGCTATTCATGCAGTGCACAGGCATAGCCACTGAGGAACACTGAGCCTGGATAATCCATTGCTTTTATAGTCAGCAGTAAGCAAGCCTGCTGTTTGTGCTCTTACCTCTTCTCTCAAGGTTATCAGCTGCATAAATAACCCTGGGAAATAAGTAGTTAGAATCTTGCATTCTAGGCATACCCAGCAAGATGCCTAAGAATGTGAGAGACCCACGGTGACTGTCTTTCCCAACAGTAGGTATTTTGTAGATGCTACTCATCAAGTTGAGGAAGTTTTCTTTCTCATTTCGTTAAGACTTTTTTTTTTTTTTTTTTTACATTAATGAGGGCTGAATTTAAAAGAGAGGAGCAGATCCCCCATGCAAAAATTCAGTCTGGGAGGCTGCCCTCTGGGGCAAAGATAAGGAGTGTTGAGAATGCAACAAGCATGGTATGGAGCTGTTGAAGTGGGAATGTTTCATGCCATCCTGCTTGGAAGGTACAGCATTTGAAGACATCCCTTTAACCAGAGGAAGGCCAGGAGGAGAGACCAGAAAGGAGGGCTTAAAGTGAGCACTATACAAGAAGGAACTCTGTTCCCAGACCTTTCTGGATAATTTTTGACTCTTTAGTATCTAGCACGATGCCTGGCTATTATATATCATAGGCTATTTGGTTGATAAAAGAATACTAAGAGCGTAATATGTAGTAGTGATAATAATAATATCAAAGGGTGCATTTAGGTTTTAAAGAAGAGACACTTGTATTCCTTTGGTATTCATCTGGGGAAGTACAGTGAGTGAGTGCCTGTGAGTAGAGGAAACCGTGAGGTAATTGACAACATGGTGCTACTTTCTGGGTGGTCAGTTTTACATGAAATAATTGATGAATTGTTTAATGATCAGGAAGCTTGGTGCATAGAGATTAATAGTGCTCTTTATAGTTTGTATAATTTTAAGTTTATTAAGTTCTTGTAGCTGATAAGCAAAACACCAAAGTTTTCGTAAACATTTAAATGTTGATCACTAATTCAGTTCTTCCCCTTAAACAATGTAGTCTTCCTTTAGTATAACTTATTCTTTCAGGCACTTTAAACATCTTAAAGTGAAGATGTTTATAAAGAATACACACAAGGCTGGGTGCGGTGACTCACACCTGTAATCCCAGCACTTTGGGAGGTCAAGGTGGGAGGATCACCTGAGGTCAGGAGTTTGAGACCAACCTGGCCAACATGGTGAAACCCCATCTCTGCTAAAAATACAAAATTGAGACGGACATGGTGGCGGAAGCCTGTAATCCCAGCTACTCAGGAGGCTGAGGCAGGAGAATACCTGGAACATGGGAAGTAGAGGTTGCAGTGAGCTAAGATCCTGCCACGGCACTCCAGCCTGGGTGATAGAGCAAGACTCCATCTCCAAAAAAAGAAAAAAAAAAAGAATAACATACAATTGGCCAGATGGGGTGGCTCACGCCTGTAATCCCAGCACTTTGGGAGGCCGAGACGGGCGGATCACGAGGTCAGGAGCTCGAGACCATCCTGGCTAACCCAGTAAAACCCCGTCTCTACTAAAAAATACAAAAAACTAGCCGGGCGAGGTGGCAGGCGCCTGTAGTCCCAGCTACTCGGGAGGCTGAGGCCGGAGAATGGCGTGAACCCGGGAGGCGGAGCTTGCAGTGAGCTGAGATCCGTCCACTGCACTCCAGCCTGGGCGACAGAGCGAGACTCTGTCTCAAAAAAAAAAAAAAAAAAAATCTTTATATGTGTGTATGTGTGTGTATATAAACATGTATTTTCCAAGCCATGTTGAGTTGCCCTAATCCATCCTGTTCCAGTTATAGCCTGGTATCTTTGAAGCTAGGGATGATAGAGACATTTGCCCATTCTCCTCACTGATACCCTGCAAGCGTTTCTGAAGCATGAACAGAAGGGAAATGATCATTCTGGGCTGGAGCTGTGAGGAAAGTGGGGTCTTATCTATCTTCTTTTGCCTCTCCCAGCTCTACTCTTCTCCAAAAGAAGAGCCAAGAGAAGGTCCTTTTCTACAAATATCAGAGCCATGGCTCAGGTGAGATACTGTTTCCTTTTGCTCAGATAGAGTGATTTTTACCTCTAGTACCTGTAAACATTTGTTTTCCTCATTATGATGCTTTTTGATGTTAGAAAAACAACACCTTTCAGAAAGTTTGGTTATGAGCAATGCCGGAATTTTGCTGTAAAGGAAAGGATCTCTAACAGGCCAATTCATAGAAAAAAAAGAATTGCTTAGATAATCATTGTTAGAAAATTTACACACACACCCCCTTTTTTTTTTTATTTGAAACGGAGTCTCGCTCTGTCTTCTAGGCTGGAGTACAGTGGCACAATCTCAGCTCACTGCCACCTCTGCCTCCCGGGTTCAAGTGATTCTCTTACTTCGGCCTCCTAAGTAGCTGGGATTACAGGCGCCCACCACCACACCCAGCTAATTTTTGTATTTTTGGTAGAGATGAGGTTTTGCCATGTTGTCCAGGCTGGCCTCGAACTCCTGACCTCAAGCAATCCACCTGCCTCAGCCTCCCAACGAGCTGGGATTACAGGCATGAGCCACTGTGCCCAGCAAAAAATTTATATTCTTAACTCACAGTTACGTATTAGTCAGCCAAGTGGTTGAATAACAAATTTCTCTGAAGAAGTTTTAATTTAGATTAATGTCCATCAGAAAATCCCCTATCAATTGCATCAAGAATACTTATTTCTTTCCATAAAGAGATTAAGAATTATGTAATGTAAAAATGATCTGACCCAGATCAGGTGTGGAATAATTTTTTTACACTGGTTTCCAGGGCCCCCTGTCAGGAAAAGGACATGCATTTCCTCCTAAACAACTCCAGTCTCCTCTCCAGTTACCCCCGCTTTTAAACAATGTTTAGATACTCGTTTACAAAGTCCTTCAGCATCTCCTATCTCAGGCTTCTACCAAAAATCCTGATAGGACAGAAATGTGTTCCCCACATTGAATTAATATGAATCTAATTTGCTTGGACAGTGATTTGATGGGATGAAAATAAGTAATTAGGGGCACCTTATAGGGAAAAGCCCTCATTAGCTCCGTAGACCTGGGTTTTCCAATAAGAAAATACATGCTGTGGTTTTGTTTGATTTCAGTCCTAGTACAGGGCAAGGCCTCCTGGTTAATGAGCCTTTTATGTTCGAGAGTGTGACTAGTGATTCGTACAAAGCTCTCACACCTCACTAAGCATCCATGAAAAATTGACGTCAGTGGCCAAATGTGGTGACTCACACCTGTAATTCCAGCATTTTGGGAGGTTGAGGCTGGTGGTTTGCTTGAACCCAGGTGACTAGCCTGGGCAACATGGCAAACCCCGTCTCTACAAAAAATACAAAAATTAGCCAGGCCTGTTGGTGCACGCCTGTAGTCCCAGCTACTCGGGAGGATCACATGAGCCCAGGAAGTCATGGCTGCAGTGAGATGTGATCATGCCACTGCACTTCAGCCTGGGTGACAGAAGAAGACCCTGTTTGAAAAACAAAAACAATGATGTCACTAATACCAACGGTGAAACTGGATCATCCCTTCACTAATTTTCTGTAGCTTAGTTATAAGGGGAATTTACAGCTGGGCAGTAGGTGGTTATAAATAAGATTGGGCCAGTGTTGGAGAGGTCTTTAAAGATCACCTGCAGCCTGAATTTCTAAAGGCCAAAGAACAGATATCATTTATAGGCTTATAATAAATATTATTCAAATTATGTTACAACAAATTTGAATAGTATTTGTTTTAACAAGGAACATTTATTATTGTATAATAGTCTGGCATAGGAATGGATCAGAGTCTTAAATTATATGCTAATTTTATTTTCTAAGATACAAATTTTTTACAAGTAATTTTACACATGTCTACAAGGGAAGTAGTTCATTTCTGGTTTTGTCCCATTACCAGTCCCACTCCAAGCAACTCTTGAAAATTGGTTTACTACCATTTTTTGATAAACCCACTTTAGTCATTATCTCTTGATTGATTGCAAAGTTAAAGGGAACATTGTATTCCCATACTGCACTTTCATTTTTCCTGACTGTTACCATATCACTGTTTTTGGTTAAATCAACAGTATACACCTTGTTATGGCTGCAAATATTATTCTCTGCCAAGCAAGCTCATAGTTTTGTTCCACACAAACCTTCATTTTCCTGGGGTTAATTGCTTTCCCCCCATTTGCTTAGTCATTTGTGTGTTTACATCCAGAATCTCCAGCATCACTGCCACAGGCCAGTCAATACGTTTTCCCTCTGGTCAGACACATCAGTTCCTTTTGATGTAGAGACTTGCTTCCCCATTTCCTGTGTCCTTGTTCCCATCTGGTCTGGTTTACTCTATCAGTCACAGCTTTCCTGAGACTTTACCTATTTCCTGAATCCTATGTTGTCTTCTTTTTTTATTTACTCCCTCGTTTTTGTGGAGCATATCCTCTAGAAGTTTCCGAAGAAACTCTTCTTGAGTCCTTGGATGTCTACAAATGTCTTTTCTCAACACTCAAAACAGAATGATAGTTTGTTTATGAAAGTCTAGGTCAGAGTTTATTTTCTCCATATTGAATATTGAAGAATTGTTCTTATTGTTTCTCGCTTTTAGAGGTGTTCTTGAGAATTCCATTGCCCCTCTAATTTTCAATGCCTTTTATATGACCTGCTCTTCGCTCTGGAGGCTTTTAATGTCTTGTCTTTATCCCTTATTCTGAAATTTGACTTTCAGCTATTTGGGAAAAGAGAGGGAGACAGATCAAATGTATTGTTGATTTATTATATGACAGGTATAGTGCAAGGCATTGCATATACAATTTCATTTAATTGGGAAAGCCCTCTTAGCTGAATTTTTATACCTTCCCAACCTTGTTTGGATAATGGAGGTATCCTCCCGTACTCAGGCAGTTTCATTTGGAGGAAAAAGAATGACATGGAAACCCAGTGATTCAGTTGTGCTTATTTGATTACAGTCCTCCACTGCATCCCAGGCATTCGTATGCTATGTTTTACTTCCTCTACCTTAATCTTTTTCTTCTCTCTTTCCTTCATAAAAATACTTTTTTTTTTTTAATTAATCAAGTCATATACGTGGTTATTGTTCCAGGAGTCAGTGATGTTCAGTGATGTGTCCATAGACTTCTCTCAGGAGGAGTGGGAGTGCCTGAATGATGATCAGAGAGATTTATACAGAGATGTGATGTTGGAGAATTACAGCAACCTGGTTTCAATGGGTAAGGACATCTGTCCATAGTAATTTAGATTCTGCACTTGGAAGGGCTACTTCCTCCAATGTGAAATGCTCACCTGGCTTTCAAAAACCAGTCAAATTTTGACATCCTGTTCTCACAGGAATGTTCTGAATATGGTAGAGTTAGAAAAAGGAAGCTGCATTGAGTTTCGGGGGATGTTTTACATCTTCCGTTATGTTTCACAAGTCCGTTGTACCTCTCTTTGACTCTTCTCGCAGTGCTATGTCTTTCTTTATAATGAAGGGACTGGATTTGAATTCTAGGATATTCTCATGATAAATTTGTTTTGTTACTTCTTTTATAAGCAGGGCATTCTATTTCTAAACCAAATGTGATCTCCTACTTGGAGCAAGGGAAGGAGCCCTGGTTGGTTGACAGAGAGCTAACAAGAGGCCAGTGGCCAGGTAAGTGAGGCACAGCAGGTAATGTGTGATTTGGCCAGTAGAGAGACTGCGTCTTTTAGATGCTATCTGGGAAACTCTCCTCAAAGGCTTTTGGCCTGTTGTGCAAATGTAAGACCTTTTCTACATGAGCTTTCAAATGATCCTACCTTTCCCCCTTACCTAACACACTTTGCCTGCTTTTCTTCTCTTATTCTTCTCTCTCAGTTCTAACCAGCTGGTGCCCTCCTCTACCCTTTCTAGTGATATTCCTTTCTATCCATATTTTGGGCCCATTTCCTTCCTAGCTTTTCATCCCCCTTTGTATTTAGTCTAATAAAAGCATCACTGTCTCCAGAAAGAGATGTTTTCCTGCACTGCCCGAGACTTATTTTCTTTTACTAAGTTTTTTTGGGATGGGGTTTATGCCCTCATTGATTCATTAATATTTTTTACCAACATCTACTGATTTTCTAACATGTATAAGGCACTCGGCTAGGTGCTGCAGAGTTTAAAAAAGGAATAAGCAATTTCAGAACTTACTGCCTAGTAGAAGTACTAGAACATGTCTACAAATAACTTCTACAAAATAGAACCACCATAAGTGAAGTTAAAATAGGGAGCTTAGCAGAAAGCGAGGGCTAACGATGTAGAAGAGGAGTTGATCCACATAGAAGTCATAGGGGGAGATTTTGGTTGTGAGCGTCATTGACTTTATATAGAGGGTTGGAAATAAAGGGCTTGTGTCTCCATGGAGAAGGTAAGAGCTGGCAAAGAGAGATTTGGTATGAAGGGGAGGACAGCACATTCATTCATTTAGTTTATGTTTCTGGAGTGCCTATGGTATGCCCAGCACTATTCTCAACACTGAGGTTACAGTAATGAATAGAACATGCGTGATTGGGTGCAGTGACTCACGCCTGTAATCCCAGCCCTTCGGGAGGCTGAGGCAGGAGGATTGCCTGAGGTCAGGAGTTTGAGACCAGCCTGGCCAACATGATGAAACCCCATCTCTACTAAAAAATACAAAAATCAGCCAGGTGTGGTGGCAGGCACCTATAATCCCAGCTACTCAGGAGGTTGAGGCAGGAGAATCACTTGAACCCAAGAGGTGGAGGTCGCAGTGAGCCAAGATCATGCCACTGCACTCCAGCCTGAAAAAAAGAAAAAAAAGAACGTGCATAATCTGTGTTCCCACAGCCTACCCCACAGTGTAGGGAGAGATATGAAAATAGATGAATATATAACATACCAGGTAATAGTAAATACTAAAAAGAAATAAGAAGTAGAGGAAAGGGATAAAGGATGATATTTTATGTGAAGAAGCAAGAGAAATTTACCATATCTTACCAAATGATATGGTAACATTTGGGCAGAGACCCAAAGAAGTACCACGGTAAGTCATTGTATATGGGTACTAGGCAGAAGACTGCTCCAGATGGAGGAACGCAGACCTTCAAAGGCCTGAGGCAACTGTGCATTGGCTGTGTTTGAGGAGCAGCACCAGAGGGCAGTGACTGGTAGCAGAAGGGTACATGGGTGGGAGATGAGATCAAAGAGGCAGGAGTGGGAAAGAGTGGGTCAGTTTATGTACAGTCTGCCATACAGGCCATGGGAAATCTTTTCATTCTAAGGCAAGAAGTCATCAGAAGGCTCTGCACCTAGAAATGGCTTGATGCAACTTATTTTTTTGTTTGTGTTTTTTTTTTGGAGACAGAGTCTTGCTCTGTTGCCCAGGCTGGAGTGCAGTGGCATGATCTCAGCTCACTGCAACCTCCACTTCCCAGGTTCAAGTGATTCTCCTGCCTCAGCCCCCTGAGTAGCTGGGATTACAGGCGCATGCCACCACGCCCGGCTAATTTTTTTGTATTTTTTTAGTAGAGATGGGGTTTCACCATGTTAGCCAGGATGATCTCGATCTCCTGACCTTGTGATCTGCCCACCTCAGCCTCCCAAAGCGCTGGGATTATAGGCGTGAGCCACCATGCCTGGCCATGTTTTTGTTTGAGATGGAGTCTTGCTCTGTCGCCCAGGCTGGAGTGCAGTGGCATGATCTTGGCTCACTGCAACCTCCACCTCCTGGGCTCAAGCGATTCTCGTGCCTCATCCTCCGGAGTAGCTGGGATTACAGGCGCCCGCCACCACGCCCAGCTAATTTTTGTATTTTAGTAGAGACAGTGTTTCACCATGTTGGCCAGGCTGGTCTCGAAATCCTGACCTCAAGTAATCCTCCCACCTCAGCCTCCCAACGTACTGGGATTACAGGTGTGAGCCACTGCACCTGAACTTGATGCAACATGTGTTTTAAAAGGATTTCCCTAACTGCTTTGTAGGAGACAAGGTTGGAAGCAGAGTGGCTGTTTAGCAGATTTTTATAGTAGTCTGGTTGGAATACAGTGATGGCTCAGAGACCATTGAAATGTTATCAGTGGCAGTGGAAGGAAGCGGTGGGTTTGAAATCTTTTCAAGGAAGAGTTAGCAGGATTCAGTCTTGGAGTATAAGAGGAAAAGGATTCATGCTTCTTAGGGAGAGCCTATGGAAGAATGGGCTTTGTAATTACTGAAATGGGGAAAGAGTAGATTGGGGGGTTGCAAAATCAAGGGTGGGTTCGCTTATGTTAAGCTTCAGTTGCTTATTGGACGCAGCATAGATGCCATGCAGGCAGTTCAGTATAGAAGTCTGGAACTGGGAGGTCAGATCAGCGTTGGAGGAAAATTTGGAGAGCCTTCAATATAGAGATATAGAGTCTTGTGACTGGATGAAATCTCCTAGGGAATAAATATAGCAAGGACAGAAACCTGAAGCACCCTAATACCTAGAGGTTTACAGCAGGAGAAGATATGGCAAGGAAATGTAGGTTGAGAAGACAGCAGGATGGAAGGTGAACTCAGGAACTCAGAAAGAAAAGTACCAGAAAGATCTGGCCATGAAGATTAGATAGGTATGTAATAGTTTCTACATGCATTTTCTCATATAATTCTGTTTTTTTTCTTTTAGTACAGTTCAAGTACTTATACTTACATAGTTAGGCTGCTTTCTAATCAATGCTTGTTTGTAAAAGCACCATTCTTTATGCATATGTCCATTCTTTATGTAAAAGCACAACTTTATGCATATAAATTTTTCTGTATTTGCTTAGGATAGATTCTCAGAGACAAGATATTTCTGAAACTTTCAGACACTCACAATGTTTGGTAGTATTCATTTCATTGTACTCTTTAAGAATGGTTAATTTTTATTTGAAATAAATGTTTTCGCTCATTTATTTTACAAGTCATAGAATGTTGTTTTTCATTGTGAAAATTTTCAAAACTACATGCCACTCATCTACCCCTATTGTTGCACAAATATTTTCTTTTTTTTTCTTTGTTTTCGAGATGGAGTTTTGCTCTTGTTACCCAGGCTGGAGTGTAATGGTGTGATCTCAGCTCACTGCAACCTCCGCCTCCCGGGTTCAAGCGATTCTCCTGCCTCAGCCTCCCGAGTAGTGGGGATTACAGGCACCCGCCACCATGCCTGGCAAATTTTATTGTATTTTTCATAGAGATGGGGTTTCACCAGCTTGACCAAGCTGGTCTCGAACTCCTGACCTCAAGTGATCCACTTGCCTTGTCCTCCCAAATTCTGGGATTGCAGATGTAAGCCACCGCACCCCACCGCAGATAATTTCAAGTAAATCCAGAACCTCATGTCATTTCACCCTTGCATAATCTCATTATGTAATTCTAAAAAATATGGATATTTTCTCCCTTATGTAACTTTAATGCAAAGTTATATAAATTTTATAAGTTATATAAATTTTACAGTGATTTCTTCGTATACTGGATTGCTTTATTGTCGTTATATTGAGTACTTGTGAGAGTGGACGTTTTCACCATAGCATAATTAACTTGTTCATTTCTATATTTCATACTTTTAATCTGTTACTGAGTTTATTCTTTCAGTTTTTATGGACTTTGCAAAATAATAACATTTACCTATTGGTTTCCAGAGGGTGCTTTTACTTTTTTTTTGAAACAGGGTCTCACTCTTGCCCAGGCTGGAGGACAGTGGTACTATCATGGCTCACTGCAGTCTTGACCACCTCTTAGGCTCACGTGATCCCCCCACCTCAGCCTCCTGGGTAGATGGGACTACAGGTGCATGCCACCACACCTGGTTAATTTTTTGTATTTTTTGTAGAGATGGGGTTTTGCCATGTTGCCCAGGCTGGTCTGGAACTCCTGGGCTCAAGTGATCCCACTGCCTCAGGCTCCAAAAGTGCTGGGATTACAGGCATGAGCCACTGCTCCCAACCTAGCTGCCTAATTTTTTAGTTTTTTTGAGACAGAGTCTAGCTCTGTGATCCAGGCTGGAGTGTAATGGCATGATCTGGGTTCACTGCAACTTCTGCCTCCAAGATTGAAGCAATTCTCATGCCTTAGCCTCCCGAATTGCAAGGATTACAGGCATGCACCACCATACCCAGCTAATTTTTGTATTTTTAGTAGAGACAGGGTTTTGCCATGTTGGCCAGGCTGGTCTCTAACTCCTGGCCTCAAGTGATCCTCCCACCTGAACCTCCCAAAGTGTTAGGATTACAGGAGGGAGCCACCTCGCTCAGCCGAGCTGCCTAATTTTAACTTTTCTTCAACACTTGTATTTGTTTACAGTTTCACCAGCAGTATATGAACATTCCCATTGTTGCACATGCTTCCTAATATACGGTATTATCAAACTTTGATTTTTTTTTTTTTTTTGAGATGGAGTTTCGCTCTTGTTGCCCAGGCTGGAGTGCAATGACACGATCTTGGCTCACTGCAACCTCTGCCTCCCAGGTTCAAGTGATTCTTCTGCCTCAGCCTCCGAAGTAGCTGGGATTACAGGCATGCGCCACCACGCCTGGCTAATTTTGTATTTTTAGTAGAGATGGGGTTTCTCCCTGTTGGTCAGGCTGCTCTCAAACTCCTGACCTCAGGTGATCTGCCTGCCTCGGCCTCCCAAAGTGCTGGGATTATAGGCATGAGCTACCACACCCAGCCCAAACTTTGATTTTTATCAGTTAGTGAGTGTATAATAATAATTCGGTATGGTTTTAATTTACATTTCCGTCTTTTTTTTTTCTCTTTTTTTTTTTAATTTGAGATGGAGTCTTGCTCTGTCACTCAGGCTGGAGTACAGTGACACGATCTTGGCTCACTGCAACCTCTACCTCTCAGGTTCAAGCAATTCTCTCACCTCAGCCTCCCAAGTAGCTAGAATTATAAACACATGCCACCATGCCCGGCTAATTTTTATATTTTTAGTAGAGATATGGTTTCACCATGTTGGCCAGGCTGATCTTGAACTCCTGACCTCAAGTGATCCACCTGTGTCAGCCTCCCAAAGTACTGGGATTACAGTCTTCAGCCACCGTGCCCGGCCACGTTTCTTTCTTTACTGATGAGTTTTAGCACACATTTTCATGTCATTTTTAGTTTTTGGAAATTCTTTTTTTTTTTTTTTTTTTTTTTTGGAAACGGAGTCTCACATTGTTGCCCAGGCTAGAGTGCAGTGGTGAGATCTTGGCTCACTGCAAACTCCGCCTCTCAGGTTCAAGCGATTCTCCTGCCTCAGCCTCCAGAGTAGCTGGGATTACAGGTGCCCACCACCATGCCCAGCTAATTTTTTGTATTTTTAGTAGAGACAGGGTTTCACTGTGTTGGCCAGGCTGGCCTTGAACTCCTGACCTTGTGATCAGCCTGTCTCAGCCTCCCAAAGTGCTGGGATTGCAGGTGTGAGCCAACACGCCCAGCTGAAATTCTTTAGTGAATTGCCTGCTCAAATCTTTTGCCTGTTTTTCTGTTGAATTGTCTGTATTTTTCTTTTTTATTTTATTTTACTTTATTTTTTTTGAGATGGAGTCTTGCTCTGTCCCTCAGGCTGGAGTGCAGTGGTGCAATCTTGGCTCACTGCAAGCTCCACCTCCTGCGTTCACACCATTCTCCTGCCTCAGCCTCCCGAGTAGCTGGGACTACAGGCGCCCGCCACCACATCCGGCTAATTTTTTTGTATTTTTAGTAGAAACGGGGTTTCACTGTGTTAGCCAGGATGGTCTCAATCTCCTGACCTCATGATCTGCCTGCCTTGGCCTCCCAAAGTGCTGGGATTACAGGCTTGAGCCACCGCGCCTGGCTGTCTGTATTTTTCTTTTTTTTTTTTTTTTTTTTTTTTTTTGAGACGGAGTCTCGCTCTGTCGCCCGGGCTGGAGTGCAGTGGCCGGATCTCAGCTCACTGCAAGCTCCGCCTCCCGGGTTTATGCCATTCTCCTGCCTCAGCCTCCCAAGTAACTGGGACTACAGGCGCCCGCCATCTCGCCCGGCTAGTTTTTTGTATTTTTTAGTAGAGACGGGGTTTCACCGTGTTCGCCAGGATGGTCTCGATCTTCTGACCTCGTGATCCACCCGTCTCGGCCTCCCAAAGTGCTGGGATTACAGGCTTGAGCCACCGCGCCCGGCCTGTATTTTTCTTAATAATGTGTAAGGGTTCTTTATATTTTCTGCTTATGGAACTTTGCATGTTCTACAAACTACAAGTCTCTTTTTCTACTCTGAATTGAATTTAGCTCTCTTTATGGTTTTCTTTTCTGTGAGCAGAAGTTTTTAATGATTACTGTAGTCAAATGTATCCATCTTTTCTTTTATGCTTCACACTTCTAGGGACTTAAGAAATTCTTCCTTAGCCTATATTTGAATCTTGTATAAATGGAATCACCGCATATGTATAGTCAGCCCTTCCTATGCGTGGATTCTGCATCCACAGACTCAACCAATCATGGATGTAAAATACATATAGTTGGCCCTCTGTATTAACAGGTTGAGAGCCATAGTTGGTTGAAACCAACTTACTGTGCTATTTTGTATAAGGGACTTGAGCATCTGCAGATTTTGGTGTCTGCCATGATCCTGGAACCAAACCTCAACCCTCCTCACCCCTCCCACCCGGTACAGAGGGCCAGCTGTACATTGTTGTCTTTGTAAATATATCTTTGCCTGCCACAAGGCCATGAAGATATTCTCCACTGTTTTCTTTCTGATAGACGATTCTTGTTCCTTTCCATTAGAGAAAAATGTTTTCCTCTAACAGGCTAAATTTTTACTGTGATAAATTCAGATATGGTTAGCTTTATTCCCCTTATGCTTTGCCTCTGGTAGCATTTTTCAATCTGAGGACTTACCTCTTTTTTTGTGTGTGTGATAGGAAATTCTTAGTAGTCATCTCTTCAAATATTGCCTTGTTACCATTTCCTTTTTTCCTTCTGTTAGACTGACATAAAACGTCTGTATTATCTCCTGTGTCTCTTACTCTTCATCTGTTTTTCCATTTATACTGCCTTTGTATATATTTCTTTGGCCCTCATTTGTATTGATTTGCTAATATATTCTGTAACAATGACCTTTACACTTTTGAACCCGTCCATTAAAATTTTCCCTTAAAATGGTATTTATAAACATAGTAGAATATATAGCATGTATATACATAAACATATTATTATGGCAATAATATTTACATCTGCAGACTTACATGTGCAAGAGATTTGTTAGGAAATATACTTAGGAATACCATTGCGGGATCTTGGTGTACATGCTTACTCAGCTTTGCAAGGTGATGCCAAACTGTTTTCCAAGTGATGTATTAGTTTATGTGGGAAGTACTTTTGTTCCACCATCTCTCCTTATGATATTATAAGATTTTTTCATTTTTTAATAATCTGATTCATGAGTATGAAATCTTATTTTGTTGTTTTAAATTAAATTTCCCTGGTCGTTATTGAAGATGATTACCTTTCCATACGTTCATTGGTCATTAGTGTCTCTTCTGTGTAATGTCATTTTGATCCTTTTGTATTAGGCTAATTTGTCTTTTTCCTAAGATTTGTAGGAATTCCTTGTATAAATTCTAGATACTCATTTTCGGTCAATCACATGTTTTGTAGATATGTTTTCCAGTTTACATCTGTTTTATTCACTTTTGTTATGGTATCTTTTGATGAACAGTAATTATTTGTGTTAATATTGCCAAATTGTATGTTTAATGGTTAAATTATATGTTGCTTATAAACATTTTTATCTTTTTCCTGTATGCTTTATACTTTTTGGATCCTCAGAAACCTTTCCTAGCCCAATTTTCTATTTTAATTTCAAGATTTTTCTTTTTTTTTTTTTTTTTTTTGAGACTGAGTCTGGCTCTGTCCCCCAGGCTGGAGTGCAGTGGCCGGATCTCAGCTCACTGCAAGCTCCGCCTCCCGGGTTTACCTCATTCTCCTGCCTCAGCCTCCGGAGTAGCTAGGACCCCAGGCGCCCGCCACCTCGCCCGGCTAGTTTTTTGTATTTTTTAGTAGAGACGGGGTTTCACCGTGTTAGCCAGGATGGTCTCGATCTCCTGACCTTGTGATCCGCCCGTCTCAGCCTCCCAAAGTGCTGGGATTACAGGCTTGAGCCACCGCGCCCGGCCTTTTTTTTTTTTTTTTAGACAGAAAAAGTCAGACAGGCTAGAGTGCAGTGGAACAATCACGGCTCACTGCAGCTTCTACCTCCTAGGCTCAGGTGATCCTCCCACCTCAGCCTCCTGAGACTGAGACTGCAGGCACGTGCTGTCACTCCTGGCTAACTTTTTATATTTTTTGTAGAGACAGGGTTTTGCCATGTTGCCCATGCTGATCTCAAACTCCCAAGAATTTTTATGTTTTCGCTTTCTTATTAAAGCCCTATTAATGCAACTTTAATTGATTTTTATGAATAATATGAGATGGAGATCAGTTATTTTTCCTGTATAGAAAATGAATTGGCTGGGTGTGGTAGCTCATGCCTATAATCCCAGCACTTGGGGAGGTTAAGGCAGGAGGGTTGCTTGAGCCCAGAAATTCAAAACCAGCCTGGGTAACAGAGGGAAACACCGTCTCCTAAAAAAAAAAATTATGTTTCCCTCTCAAATGAAAACTCCATCTATTCTTCACTGATCAACAATGCTCCTCTGTCATATATTCAGATTTCATATATGCACGGGTATTTCTTGTTACATTGAGCCTTGTTATCCCTGCCTAAATTACTCATGTTTATATAACAAGTCTTGATTTCTGGTAGGACATATCCCTCCACCTTTTCTTTAGGCGTGTTTTGGTTATACTTATCTCTGTGATCTTTCATATAGTATTAAAAATTACTTTATATTTTATTTAAAATGTTGAGTTGAATTTGGCCGGGTGTGGTGGCTCGCGCCTGTAATCCCAGCACTTTGGGAGGCCGAGGTGGGCAGATCGGTTGAGGCCAGGAGTTCGAGACCAGCCTGGCCAACGTGGTGAAACCCTGGCTCTACTAAAAATACAAAAATTAGCCAGGCGTGGTAGCGCACAACTGTAATCCCAGCTACTCGGGAGGCGGAGGCACAAGAATTGCTTGAACCTGGGAGGTGGAGGTTGCAGTGAACCGAGATCGTGCCACTGCACTCCAGTCTGGGTGATGGAGTGAGACTCTGTCTCAAAAAAAAAAAACCCCAACAAAAGCAAACACAAAAATTAGCCAGGTGTGGTGGCGCACAGCTGTTGTCCCAGCTACTCGGAAGTCTGAGGCATGAGAATCACTTGAACCCAGGAGGCAGAGATTACAGTGAGCCAAGATGGTACTACTGTACTGTAGCCTGGGCAACAGAGCGAGACTCTGTCTCAAAAAAAAAAAAAAAAAATTACATTGAATTTTTTTATCACTTTAGTAGTAACTGATATCTTTATTATATTAAATGATATTTGCCATTATCACAGTACTTTTCTCCATTTATTTAGGCCTTCTTGATGATATTTCAGTGTATTTTTATAAACTTATCCCAAAAAACGGCTTATAGTTCATTTGATATTTTATTTCTAGGTATTTTCTGTATGTTTTGGGGGGTCTACAAATGCAGTTGACTTGTTTATTGCATAGGATCTAGACAGAGGTAATTCCAGCTGGAGTGTAGTGGTGAACCCACAGCTCACTGCTGTCTGGACCTCCTGGGCTCAAGCGATCTTCCTACCTCAGCCCCCAAGTAGCTGAAACTGCAGATGTGTGCCACCATGCCCAACTAATTTTTAAAATTTTAATAGAAACCAGGTCTCCCTGTGTTGTCTAGGCTGATTTTGAACTCCTGGGCTCAAGTAGTCCTCCCATCTTGGCCTCCCAAAGTGCTGGGATTACTGCACCTGGCCCAAGACAAGCCTTCTAGTTTTGGCAGAAGGCACAGGAAATGGGATTCTTTTTTTTTTTTTTTGAGACAGAGTCTCGCTCTGCCACCCAGGCTGGAGTGCAGTGGCGCAATCTCGGCTCACTGCAACCTCCATCTCCTGGGTTCAAGCGATGCTCCTGCCTCAGCCTCCCAAGTAGTTTGGATTACAGGCACGTGCCACCACACTCGGCTAATTTTTTGTATTTTTAGTAGAGATGGGGGGAAATGGGATTCTCAACACCAAGAGAGAATGGAGCAATCTCTTGCTTGTGTGTGTATTTACATACATATGTACATACATATATGTATATATACACAAATATGTGTCTATATTTCCCCCCCGTTTTTGCGCATCCCAGCCTCCAGACAATCTCACAGCAGCAGCAGCAACAGTGGAAGCAGTGGGGGCCTGCAGGTATCTAAAACTACAGGGGGTAGGAACCTTCTTTTCCTATTAGAGTTGCTGTGGAGTGAACCCCCATCACTTTTTTTCTCTGTTTCCTCCTGCCATACCCAGGCATAGTTGTAGAAAGTACATAGCAGAGGGAGGTAACTAAAACCCCAGCATTATGACTGGAGAACTGAATAGGGGAGCTCCAGGGAACTAGAAAGTATCAAGAAGATCCCAGAAAGGAACAAGTTCAAAAAAGCAACCCATGTTCAAGTTCAAAAAACCCAAAGTTGGCCCCGGCATGGTGGCTCACGCCTGTAATCGCAGCACTTTTGGAGGCTGAGGTGAGTGGATCACCTGAGGTCGGGAGTTTGAGACCAACCTGACCAACATGGAGAAACCCCGTCTCTACTAAAAATACAAAATTAGCTGGGTGTGGTGACACATGCCTGTAATCCCAGCTACTCGGGAGGCTGAGGCAGGAGAATTGCTTGAACCCAGGAGGCGGAGGTTAGGGTGAGCCGAGATCGTGCCATTGCACTCCAGCCTGGGCAACAAGAGCGAAACTCCATCTAAAAAACAAAAAAAAACAAAAAAAACCCCAAAGTTCAAAAAAACTCAGTTTTTAGGAACTCTTAGGCTCATTTTTGCCTGAATATATGTGGATCTGTCCCTAAATAACATATCGAAGACTTTAAGAACTAAAGTGTAAGTTTCAGATTGGATTGGATGGTGCACACAGTGGACAAATCCAAATAACACTGCAAAGGCCTTGAAAACTGACACTGGAGTCACAGTCCACACAAGGCTTATTGGAACTTGCAGCCTGAACCCAACACGGTCAATACCTGTTAAAACAAAAGTATCAACCATCTCCATAGGATTTATTTTATGTTTTATTATTTTTTATTTTATTTTTTTTCTGAGACAGAGTCTCGCTCGGTCGCCCAGGCTGGAGTGCAGTGGCGCGATCTTGGCTCACTGCAACCTCTGCCTCCCGGGTTCAAGGGATTCTCCTGCCTGAGCCTCCCTGAGTAGCTGGGACTACAGACATAGTGGCACACGTCTGCAGTTTCAGCCACTCGTGGGCTGAGGTAGGAGGATCGCTTGAGCCCAGGAGGTCCAGACTGCAGTGAGCTGTGGGTTCACCACTACACTCCAGCTGGAATTATCTCTATCCTATGCAATAAACAAGTCAAATTAACCACTAAGCCTAGCCTTTTTTTTTTTTTTTTTTTTTGTATTTTTAGTAGAGACGAGGTTTTACCATGTTGACCGGGCTGGTCTCGAACTCTTGACCTCAGGTGATCCGCCCGCATCAGCCTCCCAGGGAGCTGGGATCACAGACGTGAGCCACTGCACCCGGCCAAGAATTTTAATTAGATGTATCTTGGTATAATTTCTGAAGTTCAAAGAAACAGAGAAAACTCCACTGAAGTAACAACCTAGTGACTCAGGGTGTATCCTATACATGTTTGTGTTTGGTGCTGCCCCTGCAGTTCTCTAAAGTTCTGAATTAGTTACCAGACTCAAGCTATCAGGGGATTTAATACAGAAATCTGGATTTCTGGTTTTCTTTGGAGAGCTGGAAAGCAGCACTGGACCTTCATTCTTACATGACAGCTGTCTCCTAGATTTAACAAGCACTTAACCCCTTTGAGAAGGAGTACAAGCTCTTTCACTAACCACTGTCCCCACTATTGCCTACTCCCACACAGACGCTGAGGGCACAGCCTGAGCTGCAACATACATTTGCAATATTACTTTCCTTAATCTCACCTTCATTACTGAAGGATATTTTTGCTAGATATAAAATTCTGGATTGACAGCTCTTTTTTTCAGCACAATAAATTACTGTTCCACTTTTTTCTGGCCTCCAGAGTTTATGAAGAGTAATCCAGTCATTCAAATCATTGTTTCACCCATAAGTAATACATTATTTTTTTACAGTTCTTTCACTATTTATTTTGTCTTTCATTTTCAGCAGTTTGATTATGATATGTCTGAGTATGGATTTCTTTGGGTTTATCCTATTTGGGGTGGCTTCTCAAAATGGCTTTGTTTGTTTTATCTTTCACCAAAATTGGTAAGTTTTCAGCCATTATTTCTTCAAATCTTTCTTGAGTCCTGTACTTTCTCTTCTGAAACCCTGATGACACAAATGTTAAATCTTTTCTTGTTCTACATTCCCAGAGGCTGTGTTCTTTTTACATTTTCCATCTTATTTTTACTGTTATTCATATTAGCTAATTTCTTTTGAACTGTCTTCAAGTTTATTGACTTTATTACCTCCATTCTGCTTTTGAGACTAGCCAGTAGTTTTTATTTCGGCTACTGCACTTTTCAGTTCTAAAATTTGTTTATTCTTCTTTATATCTTCTACTATTTTGCTGAAACTTTCTATTTTTATATTGGTTTGCAGAGTGTGCATGGTTCCTTGTTCAAGCATTTTTAAAATATCTGCTTTAAAGTCATTATCTGATAATTCCAACATGAATCACCTTTATTTTGGTGTCTGTTGTCTTTTGCCATGTGAGTTAAAATTTTCTTCATTCTTCATATGTTGAGTGATTTTGGATGGTATCCTAAGGCATTCTGAATATTATTCTGTAAGACCCCAGATCTTCTTTAAATCCTATGGAAGCCAGGCACAGTGGCTTACGCCTGTAATCCCAGCACTTTGGGAGATCGAGGTGGGCAGATCACTTGAGGTCAGGAGTTCGAGACCAGCCTGGCCAACGTGTTGAAACCTGTCTTTACTAAAAATTCAAAAAAATTAACTGGGTGTGATCTCAGCTACTCAAGAGGCTGAGGCAGGAGGATCTTTTGAATCCAGGAGGCGGAGGTTGCAGTGAGCTGAGATCACGCCCCTGTACTCTCGCCTGGGCAACAGAGCAAGATTCCATCTAAAAAAAAAAAAAATTAATAGGCTGGGTGCGGTGGCTCACGCCTATAATCCCAGCAGTTTGGGAGGCCAAGGTGGGTGGATCACAAGGTCAGGAGTTCAAGACCAGCCTGGCCAAGATGGTGAAACCCCATCTCTACTAAAAATACAAAAGTTAGCCAGGCATGGTGGCGCATGCCTGTAATCCCAGCTACTTGGGAGGCTGAGGCAAAAACAAAATGAAACAAAAACCACTTTCCTCATATATATTGCTCAGTAAAAAGGGAACCATCTGAATACTAAGAGTTTTCATCAACCCTGGAAATTTGTTTTATTAGGGTTCTATATCATTGCAATATTTTCCTTCCAGAATTCATATTTTACATTCATTTTATTTCTTACATCAATTTTTCTTCCCTGTGACTTACTGTTTTCTGTCATCATTTTCATCCTTCTCTGAAAGTTTTTTAAACAATTCATTCCAGCTTTTTCCCTAGCATTATTGAGGTATATTTGGCAAATAAAAATTATATATATTGACTGGGTGTGGTGGCTCAAGCCTGTAATCCCAGCACTTTTGGAGGCCGAGGCAGGTGGATCACCTGAGGTCAGGATTATGTGACCAGCCTGACCAATATGGCGAAACCCATCTCTACTAAAAATACAAAAATTAGCCTGGTGTGGTGGCACATGCCTGTAGTCCCAGCTACTTGGGAGACTGAGGCAGGAGAATTGCTTGAACCCAGGAGGCAGAGGTTGCAGTGAGCCAAGATCGTGCCATTGCACTCCAGCCTGGGCAACAAGAGTGAAAACTTTGTCTCAAAAAAAAAAAAATTATATATATTTACAGTATACAATTAGGTGTTTTGATATATGTGTATGCATTGTGAAATGATTACCATAATCAAGCCAATTAATGTATCTATCACATCACATAGTTACCAATTTGTATATGTGTGTATATGGTAAGAACATTAAGATCTACTCCCATAATAAATTCCAAGTATATAATACAGTATTATAAACTATAGTTACCATGGTATACATTCTGTACTGGTATTACTATTAATGGTATGTACTTACATGGCAGTACGTACTATTAATATATAATGCTGTATATTAGATCTCCAGAAATTTTTTATTCTGTGTAACTGGAACTTTGTACCGTTTGACCAATATATTCTTTCCTCCATCCCCCAACCCCTGGCAACCTCCATTCTACGCTCTTCTTCTATGAGTTCAACATTTTAGAGTTCATATATAAGTGAGATCACTGCAGTATCTGTCTTTCTGTGCCTGGCTTATTTCACATATGCCCTCCAGCTTTATCTATGTTGTTGAAAGTAACAGGATTTTCTTCATTTTTTAAGGCTTAATAATATTCCAGTGTTTGTGTATTTGTATATATACACACACATTCCATTGTGTGTGTGTATGTGTGTGTGTGTATACATACATACACCCACACATCACATTTTCTTTATCAGTTTATCCATTGATTCCATATCTTGGCTATCATGAATGATGCTGCAATGAACATAAGAATGCAGATATTGGCCGGGCGCGGTGGCTCAAGCCTGTAATCCCAGCACTTTGGGAGGCCGAGATGGGCGGATCACGAGGTCAGGAGATCGAGACCATCCTGGCTAACACGGTGAAACCCCGTCTCTACTAAGAAATACAAAAAATAGCCGGGCGAGGTGGCGGGCGCCTGTAGTCCCAGCTACTCGGGAGGCTGAGGCCGGAGAATGGCGTGAACCCGGGAGGCGGAGCTTGCAGTGAGCTGAGATCCGGCCACTGCACTCCAGCCTGGGCTACAGAGCGAGACTCCGTCTCAAAAAAAAAAAAAAAAAAAAAAGAATGCAGATATTTTTTTCCCCATACTGATTTGATTTCATTTGGATATATACCCAGAAGTGAGTTTGCTGGGTTATAGGGTAGTTTTGAGAAACCTCCATGCTGTTTTCCGTAATGGCTGTTTCAATTTATGCTACTAACAGTGTACAAGGATTCCCTTTTTGCCACATCCTTTCCAACACTTGTTATTTTTTGTCCTTTTGATTATAGCAGTTCTGACAGGTGTGAGAGGATTTTGTTTGTTTGTTTGTTTGTTTGTTTGTTTGAAATGGAGTCTCACTCTTGTTGCCCAGGCTGGAGTGCAGTGGTGCAATCTCGGCTCACTGCAACCTCCGCCTCTGGAGTTCAAGTGATTCTCCCGCCTCAGCCTCCCAAGTAGCTGAGATTACAGGTGCCTGCCACTATGCCTGGATACTTTTTGTATTTTAGTAGAGATGGGGTTTCATCATGTTGGTCAGGCTGGTGTCGAACTCCTGACCTCAAGTGATCCACCTGCCTTGGCCTCCCAAAGTGCTGGGATTATAGACCTGAGCCATGGTGCCCGGCAATGAGGTGATATTTCATTGTGGTTTCAATTTCCATTTTCCTGATGATTAGTAATGTTGAGTGTTTTTTCATATACCTATTGGCTGTTTCTATGTCTTCTTTTGAGAAATGCCCACTTTTTAAATTGGGTTATTTGTTTTCTTGTTACTGAGTTGAGTTCCTTATATATTTTGGATATTAGCATCTTACCAGATACAAGGCTTGAAAATATTTTATCCCACTCTGTGGATAGTCTCTTTACTCTGTTGTTTCCTTTGCTGTACAGAAGCTTTTTAGTTTGATGTAATCACATTTTTCTATTTTTTGCTTTTCTTTTATGTGTTTTGGGGTCATATGCAAAAAAAAAATCATTGCCTAGACTGATGTCATGGAACTTTCCCTCCTCTGTTTTCTTCTAGTAGTTTTATAGTTTTGTGTCTTATGTTTAAGTCTTTAATCCATTTTGAGTTCACTTTTGTATATGTATGTGATAGGAATTCAATTTTATTCTTTTGCATGTGGACATCCAGTTTCTCATCACCATTTATTGAACTGTCTTTTCTCCATTGTGTGTTCTTGGCATTTTTATTGAAAATCCAATGACCGTAAATGCAAGGGTTCTGTATGGATTCTTGGTTCTGTATTCTGTTCCATTGGTTGATGTGTCTATTTTTATGCCAGTGCCATGGTGTTTTGATTACTGCAGCTTTGTCATCTGTTTTGAAATCTATCTGATGTAGTGATGCCTCCAGCTTCGTTCTTCTTGTTCAAGATTACCTTGACTATTCAGGGTCTTTTATGGTTCCATATGAATTTTAGGATTGTTTTTGCTGTTTCTGTGAAAAGTACCTTTGGAATTTTGTTAGGGATTCCACTGAATCTGTACATTGCTTTGGGTTGTATGGACATTTTAACAATATTAATTCTTCCCATTTATGAATACAGAATATATTTTCATTTATTTGTGTCTTCATTTTTTTTTTATTATACTTTAAGTTCTGGGATACATGTGCAGAATGTGCAGGTTTGTTACATAGGTATACACATGCCATGGTGGTTTGCTGCACCCATCAACCCGTCATCTACATTAGATATTTCTTCTAATCCTATCCCTCTCCTAGCTCCCCACCCCCGCCCTTTTTTATTTAATGCAAGTTTTTTTTAGACAAGAGTCTCACTCTGTTGCTTAGGCTGGAGTGCAGTGGTATGATCGCATCTCACTACAATCTATGCCTCCTGGGTTCAAGCAATTCTTCTGCCTCAGCTTCCCGAGTAGCTGGGACTACAGGCACATGCTGCCACGCCCAGCTAACTTTTTTTTCTTTTATTTATTTATTTATTTTTTGAATTTTAGTAGAGATGGGGCTTTACTGTGTTGCGCAGGCTGGTCTTGAACTTAGCTCAACCAATCCACCTGCCTTGGCCTTCCAAAGTGCTGTGATTACAGGCGTCATCCACCACGCCTGGCGTGTCTTCATTTTTTTTCATCAGTGTTTTATAGTTTTACGTATACAGATTTCCCTTGTTAAATTTTTTCCCAAGTATTTTATTCTTTTTGATGTTATTATACATGGGATTGTTTTCTTGATTTCTTTTTCTGATAATTTGTTGCTAGTGTATAGAAACAACTGATTTTTGTATCTTACTGAATACACATACGTTTATAACTTTTTTTTTTTTTTTTGAGACGGAGTCTCGCTCTGTCACCCAGGCTGCAGTGCAGTGGCGCAATCTCGGCTCACTGCAAGCTCCGCCTCCAGGGTTCATGCCATTCTCCTGCCTCAGCCTCTCTATTAGCTGGGACTACAGGCGCCCACCACCATGCCCGGCTAATTTTTTGTATTTTTAATAGGGGTTTCACCATGTTAGCCAGGATGGTCTCAATCTCCTGACCTCATGATCCACCCGCCTTGGCCTCCCAAAGTGCTGGGATTACAGGCATGAGCCACCGTGCCAAGCCTTATTACATATTTTTTTTTTTTGAGACAGAATCGTGCTCTGTCACCCAGGCTGGAGTGCAGTGGCATGATCTTGTCTCACTGCAACCTCCATCTCCTGGGTTCAAGCAATTCTCGTGCCTCAGCCTCCTGAGGAGCTGGGATTACAGGTGCCCACCACCACACCTGGCTAATTTTTGTATTTTTAGTAGAGACGGGGTGTTGCCATGTTGACCAGGCTGGTCTCAAACTCCTGACCTCAAATGATCTGCCCGCTTTGGCCTCCCAAAGTGCTGGAATTACTGGTATAAGCACACTGAGCTGTAAATAAATAATATTTATTACTTCTAACAATTTTATGGTAGATCCTCTGGGATTTTTTTGAATTTGGATGGCTTTTATTCCTTTTTATTGCCTTAAATGAATAAAAAGGACTTTTGGTACTATGTTGAGCAGAGTGTCAAGAGCGGATATCCTTGTCTTGTTTCTGATCTTAGGGGAAAAACCTTTATCTTTCCAATGTTGAGGATAATGTTAGCTGTAGGTTTGTCATATATGGCCTTTATTATGTTGAGGTAGATTCCTTGTACACCTGATTTGTTGAGAGAGTGTTGATTATGAAAGTATGTTCAATTTTGTAAGATGATTTTTCTGTGTCTACTGAAATGATCATGTGGTTTTTGTCCTTCACTTTGTTAATGTGATGTATCACATTGATTGATTTGCTTATGTTGAAACGTCCCTGTATCCTAGGAATAAATCTCACTTGATCATGCTGTATGATCCTTTTAATGTGCTGTTGAATTCCATTTGCTAGTATTTTGTTGAGGATTTCTGTATCTATGTTCATCAGGGATATTGGCCTGTTATTTTCTTTTCTTTTTTGAGACGGAGTGTCGCTGTGTGGCCCAGGCTGGAGTGCAGTGGCACGATCTTGGCTCACTGCAAGCTCCGCCTCCCGGGTTCACGCCATTCTCCTGCCTCAGCCTCCCTAGTAGCTGGGACTACAGGCGCCCACCACCACGCCCGGCTAATTTTTTGTATTTTTAGTAGAGACAGGGTTTCTTTTTTTTTTTTTTTTTTTTTTTTGTTGAGACAGAGTCTCGCTTTGTCGCCCAGACTGGAGTGCAGTGGCCGGATCTCAGCTCACTGCAAGCTCCGCCTCCCGGGTTCACGCCATTCTCTTGCCTCAGCCTCCCGAGTAGCTGGGACTACAGACGCCCGCCACCTCGCCCAGCTAGGTTTTTGTATTTTTTTTAGTAGAGACGGGGTTTCACCGTGTTAGCCAGGATGGTCTCGATCTCCTGACCTTGTGATCCGCCCGGCTCGGCCTCCCAAAGTGCTGGGATTACAGGCTTGAGCCACCGCACCCGGCCAGTAGAGACGGGGTTTCACCGTGTTAGCCAGGATGGTCTCGATCTCCTGACCTCGTGATCCGCCCACCTTGGCCTCCCAAAGTGCTGGAATTACAGGCGTGAGCCACAGCGCCTTGCCGGCCTGTTATTTTCTTGTAGATTTTTTGTCTGGCTTTGGTATCAGGGTAATACTATCCTCATAAAATGAGTTTGGAAGTGTTCCGTCTTCAACATTTTGGAAGAGTTTGAGAAGAATTGGAGTTAATTCTTCTTTAAGTGTCCGATAAAATTTACTTGTGAAGCCATCAAGTCTTTGTCTCTTCTTTATTAGGAGGTTTTGGATTACTGATTGAACTATCCTACTCATAATTGGTCTCTTCAGATTTTCTCTTTCTTCATGATTGAGGCTTGGTAGTGTATGTTTCTAGGAATTTATCCATTTTTTCCTAGTTTATCCAATTTGTTGGCATATAATTATTCATAGTAGTCGCTTATGATTCTTTGTGTCGTTGTTGTTGTTTTAGAGATGAAGTCTCCCTCTATTGCCCAGGCTAGAGTATAGTGGCATGATCATAACTCACTCCAGTTTTGAACTCCTGGGCTCAGGCAATCTTCCTGTCTTAGCCTCTCAAGTAACTGGGGCTATAGTCGTGCACTACTCTGCCGAGCTAATCCTGACTGTTTTATGGTGTCTTTGTTCCTAGCTCACTCTTTCTTTCTGATTTGATTTTTTTTTTTTTTTTTGAGACGGAGTTTTGCTCTGTAGCCCGGGCTGGAGTGCAGTGACCGGATCTCAGCTCACTGCAAGCTCCGCCTCCCGGGTTCCCGCCATTCTCCTGCCTCAGCCTCCGGAGTAGCTGGGACTACAGGCGCCCGCCACCTCGCCCGGCTAGTTTTTTGTATTTTTAGTAGAGACGGGGTTTCACCGTGTTAGCCAGGATGGTCTCGATCTCCTGACCTCGTGATCCACCCGTCTCGGCCTCCCAAAGTGCTGGGATTACAGGCTTGAGCCACCGCGCCCGGCTCTGATTTGATTTTTTTATGGTGGTATGATTTGATGTTTCTTTGTCTTCACTGTATCTACTAGAGAGTTTTTCTTTGTGGTTACCATAAGGCTTACATAAAACATCTCATAGTTATAACAGTCTATTGTAAGTTAATAATACCTTAACTTTAGGCTGGGTGTGCTGGCTCACACCTGTATTCCCAGCACTTTGGGAGGCTGAGGTGGAAGGATCGCTTGAGCCCAGAAATTTGAGACCAGCCTGGGCAACATAGTGAGACCCTGTCTCCACCAAAATGTTTAAGGATCACTTGAGGTCAGGAGTTTGAAACCAGTCTGGCCACCATGATGAAACTTTGTCTCTACTAAAAATACAAAAAATTAGCCAGATGTGGTGGCAGGCGCCTGTAATCCCAACTACTTGTGAGGCTGAGGCAGGAGAATTACTTGAACCTGGGAGGCAGAGGTTGCAGCAAACCGAGATTGCGCCACTGCACTCAGCCTGGGAGACAGAGCAAGAGTCTGTCTCAAAAAAAAGTTAACCAGGTGTGGTGGTACACATCTAGTTCCAGCTACTCAGGAGGTTGAGGTAGGAGGATCCCTTGAGCCCAGGAGATTGAGGCTATAGTGAGGACTCTGGCCTGGGCTACAGAGCAAGACCCTGTTTCTCAATAATAATAATAATAATAGCTTAACTTTGACCACATACAAAAAGTCTGCACTTTTCCAGCCACATTACATTATTGATGTTACAATGTACGTCTTTTATATATTGTGCATCTATTAGCAAATGATTGTAGGTTTATTTTTAATACCTTTGTGTTTTAACTTTTTTTTTTTTTTTTTTTTTTTTTTGAGACAGAGTCTTTCTCTGTCACCCAGGCTGGAGTGCAGTGGCACGATTTCAGCTCACTGCAACTCTACCTCCCGAGTTCAAGCAGTTCTCCTGCCTCAGCCTCCTGAGTAACTGGGATTACAGGCACACGCTACCTACCCAGCTAATTTTTATATTTTTAGTAGAGACGGGATTTCACCATATTGGTCAGGCTGGTCTCGAACTCCTGACCTCGTGATCTGCCCACCCCAGCCTCCTAAAGTGCTAGGATTACAGGTGTGAGTCACTGTGCCCAACCTTGTCTATTAACATTTATACTAGAGTTAAAAGTGATTTATGGCCGGGCGCGGTGGCTCAAGCCTGTAATCCCAGCACTTTGGGAGGCCGAGACGGGCGGATCACGAGGTCAGGAGTTCGAGACCATTCTGGCTAACACGGTGAAACCCCGTCTCTACTAAAAAATACGAAAAACTAGCCGGGCGAGGTGGCAGGCGCCTGTAGTCCCGGCTACTCGGGAGGCTGAGGCAGGAGAATGGCGTAAAAACCCGGGAGGCGGAGCTTGCAGTGAGCTGAGATCCGGCCACTGCACTCCAGCCTGGGCGACACAGCGAGACTCCGTCTCAAAAAAAAAAAAAAAAAAGTGATTTATGCACTATTATTACATTATCAGAGTATTCTGAATACAACTATATTCATACCTTTACAATGAGTTTTATATTTTTATATTGTTAGTGTCCTTTTCTTTCTACTTGAAGAACTCTTTTTGGTGTTTCTTATAAGTTAAATCTAGTGTTGATATCCTCTCACGTCTTTTGTTTGGGATTCAGTGATCAGATTAAATGCCTTACAGCTATCAGAGAAAGATTGTATGATGTACGGTTTTTTTGGGTTTTTTTTTGAGGCGGAGTCTCACTCTGTCGCCCAGGCTGGAGTGCAGTGGCACGATCTTGGCTCACTGCAAGCTTCACCTCCCAGGTTCACGCCATTCTCCTGCCTCAGCTTCCCGAGTAGCTGGGACTACAGGCGCCCACCACCTTGCCTGGCTAATTTTTTGTATTTTTAGTAGAGACGGGATTTCACCATGTTGGCCAGGATGGTCTCGATCTCCTGACCTCGTGATCCACCCGCCTTGGCCTCCCAAAGTGCAGGGATTACAGGCGTGAGCCACCACGCCCGGCATGATGTACATTTTTACCATATCATCTAGTATGATTTCAAACTATCTTCCTTACATAATTCAGAACATTATTCCACAAAAATATTGAGTACCTATTAGTGTCATACACTTGATGATTTTACAGATGATAAAAACAGTGTTCATTGAGGTTTCATAATTTGTCTATGGCCTCTCAGCTAGTTAAAAAGTCCAGAATTCAGACCTCTTTTACAACCCTAAAGCCTTCAGTTTTCTCAACCACCTTGCTATACTCATTTTTTCTTTTCATCATATCTCATTTCGTAGTCATTTCTTTCTCTGTGGGTAAGTGATAAGAATACTAGCTGAGATCCTGTCCCTCTGTAACCAGACCAAGCTATTTCTTTTAAAAATGTATTTGTATTACATGTATATTATAATAGTTTACAAAGCTGTACCTTCCTTACCCCTCCATTTCCTTGTCTAAGAGTCAGTGACTTTCAAGTCTTCTAGCTATTCTCCCTGACTTTATTTTTTTTAGGAATCAAGGGGTCGGGCCTAATGTCCCCACTTTTGTATGGAAATTCTTTTTTTGTGTGTTGTCTGTTTGTTTGTTTGTTTGAGATGGAGTCTCGCTCTGTTCCCTACGCTGGAGTGCAGTGGCACGATCTTGGCTCACTGCAACCTCTGCCTCCTGGGTTCAAGCAATTCTCCTGCCTCAGCCTCCTGAGTAGCTGGGATTACAGGCACGCGCTACCACACCTGGCTAATTTTTGTATTTTTAGTAGAGATGGGATTTCACCATTTTGGTCAGGCTGGTCTCAAACTCCTGACCTCGTGATCCACCTGCCTTGGCCTCCCAAAGTGCTGGGATTACAGGCATAAGCCACCGTGCCTGGCGGAAATTCTTCCGTGGTATTTACAAACATTAATCCCAATCCTCACAACAGCTGTAAGGGCTGTCATTCCTATTGTATTAGACAGAGAACTGGAGGTTTGGAAAGTGGAACTAATTTGCCCAAGAAAACAAAGCTTATAATTATTCAAGTTTGAGTATAAAACGCATGTAACTGAATCTAGTATCTCTGATCTGTCAGTACCATACAATGCCTTCCATTTTACTCTCTCTCCTTTCCTTGAACCTACAAATGTCTTTTCTGCCAGTCAGTCATCACTACTATAGTGCTCGTGTACTTGTTAAGTCCCCTCTTCTCTTTAACAAAGGCCAGCATCTCAGAATTACAAGACAAACACTATTTTCATCCAACCCCAAACATATATCATATCTGTGCACACATGAGTCCTACCTACCACTCATACTATGTTCGTTCCACACTTGACTTTTCTTAAGCTAGGCTTTTTTCTGGATGGCTACCCTCTAGTTCCTTATCATTTTTTAAAGAGCTCTGGACCTCCAGTTACAGAATCCAGACCAGGGCTATCCAAGAGAACATTCAGTGGTATTGGAAATGTTTTATATTTGTGATGTTTAGTACAGACTTCCAGTACAAAAGCTACCAGCCAAGTTTGGCTGTTGAACATTGGAAATGTGAATAGTGTGACTGAGAAACTGAATTTTCAAATTCGGCTGTTTATTTCAAAATAAAATGCACACTTCATTTAAATTATTTGAAATTTTTTTTTATTATTATACTTTAAGTTCTAGGGTACATGTGCATAATGTGCAGGTTTGTTACATATGTATACTTGTGATATGTTGGTGTGCTGCACCCATCGACTCGTCAGCACCCATCAACTCATCATTTACATCAGGTATAACTCCCAATGCAATCCCTCCCTCCTCCCCCCTCCCCATAGTAGGCCCCAGTGTGTGATGTTCCCCTTCCCGAGTCCAAGTGATCTCATTGTTAATTATTTGAAATTTTAAATACGACATGTAGCTAGTAGCTACCATGTTAGACAATGCGTATCTAACCAGGGGCTGGCAAACTTTTTCTTGAAAGGCAAATAGTAAGTATTTTAGGTTTGCAGTTCACACATTCTGTGTCATAACTACTCACTTCTGCCCTTTTAGCGCAAAAGCATCCATAGACAAGTATGGCTAATAAAACTTCATTTATAAAAATCGGTGCGGGGCCATAGGCCATAGTTTACTGATCCCTGGGAATTTTCCATTAGGCATATTCATTCCATCCTGACAATAGCCCTGTTAACAGTGTGATTGATTATTTATTTATTTATTGAGACAGAGTCTCACTCTGTCGCCCAGGCTGGAGTGCAGTGGCGCAATCTTGGCTCACTGCAACCTCTGCCTCCCGGGTTCAAGCAATTCTCGTGCCTTAGCCTCCCCAGTAGCTGGGATTACAGGCGCATGCCACCATGCCCAGCCAATGTTTATATTTTTAGTAGAGACAGGTTTCACCATGTTGGCCAGGCTGATCTCAAACTCCTGACCTCAAGTGTTCTGCCTGCCTCACCCACCCAAGGTGCTGGGATTACAGGTGTAAGCCACCATGCCTGGCCATTTCCCTTATTTTACAATTAATACTGTGGGATCCTATTATATGTCCCGTGTGTGTATATGCAATGAGACATTTTGTGTGTGTATGATTAGAGTCATCCTTTAACAAGGGAGACAGGACTAAGGCATGTGTGTATTTAGCAAGCTTCCCAAAGTAATCCTGATCTATAGCAATGTTTGGGAAGCAGTGACTTATTTTGTTTTCCTGATCACTACCCTCATCTTATTATGTAACCTGTCTTCTAACTCTCTTTTTTCCTCATTCATTTGTAAAAAAAAATCAGTGAAATTCTCCCATATTGATTGAAGTTTCGTTTCTCCCAAATAAGAAAAACATGAGTGAATTACTTTCATATTTTCTTTCAGTCCTGGAATCAAGATGTGAGACCAAGAAATTATTTCTGAAGAAAGAAATTTATGAAATAGAATCAACCCAGTGGGAAATAATGGAAAAACTCACAAGACATGATTTTCAGTGCTCTAGTTTCAGAGATGATTGGGATTGTAATATCCAGTTTGAGAAACAGCTCGGCTCTCAGGGGGGACATTTCAATCAGTTGGTATTCACTCATGAAGATCTGCCCACTTTGAGTCAGCATCCATCCTTTACATTACAGCAAATCATTAATAGTAAAAAGAAATTCTGTGCATCTAAAGAATATAGGAAAACCTTTAGACATGGCTCACAATTTGCTACACATGAGATAATTCATACCATTGAGAAGCCCTATGAATGTAAGGAATGTGGAAAGTCCTTTAGACATCCCTCAAGACTCGCTCATCATCAGAAAATTCATACTGGCAAGAAACCCTTTGAATGTAAGGAATGTGGAAAAACCTTTATTTGTGGCTCAGACCTTACACGACATCACAGAATTCACACTGGTGAGAAACCCTATGAATGTAAGGAATGTGGGAAGGCCTTTAGTAGTGGTTCCAACTTCACTCGACATCAGAGAATTCACACGGGTGAGAAGCCTTATGAATGCAAAGAATGCGGGAAGGCCTTTAGTAGTGGCTCAAACTTTACTCAACATCAGAGAATTCATACTGGGGAAAAACCGTATGAATGTAAGGAATGTGGCAATGCCTTTAGTCAGAGCTCACAACTTATTAAACATCAAAGAATCCATACAGGTGAGAAACCTTATGAATGTAAGGAATGTGAAAAGGCTTTTCGTTCTGGCTCAGACCTTACTAGACATCAGAGAATTCATACTGGTGAGAAACCCTATGAATGTAAGATATGTGGGAAGGCTTATTCTCAGAGTTCACAGCTTATTAGTCATCACAGAATTCATACTAGTGAGAAACCCTACGAATATAGGGAATGTGGAAAGAACTTTAATTATAACCCACAACTTATTCAGCATCAAAATTTGTACTGGTGATGAGCCAGAATATATGAAATGTGTAGGGAGGCTTTTAATTATGGCTCAAAACAGAATTTATCTTGTTAATAATTTCCCTAGATGGAATAATGTAGAAACATTGTATTTGTGGACTACAGCTTATTCAGCCTGGGAAAAATAATGTTGGAGAAACACCCTATGATAGAATATATTTTGAAAACCTTAATCAAATCTCACTTCTCTTGACATCAGATAATTCAGTCTGTCGTACTGAAAATGACAGCACTTTTAACACCTTTCTAACCTTCTTAAGCATCACAGAATTTTTGTAGAAATGTAGTCCTGTGGTTTTCATTTTTTCCTGTAATTTGTCTAACTTACATTCTTAAAAATACTTTTAGTATCTGGGAGAAATGACGTCTTTATTTTTGAAGATGGCTTATTCTTTTCGTTCTTTATAACATTAAGGCATTCTTATTGTAAAAATGTTCATGAACAACATTTTACTCGATAGAGATCCTTCAATATCTTCATGGTGTTTTGTTGTGTTACTGTAATATTGCTTATGAAATCCTACTGGTGGATATCATGGTCTCCTCTAGATATTTTGCCATAATACATGCCAAAATACAAGTCCCTGATGGACATTCTCCCTAAGCACATATTCATATCATATCTTTTAACTGCAGAAATAATGTGTGAATATATTTTCCTTATAAAAGATGCAAGCATTACAAAAAGGCAAATGTACCCTTTGACCATTGTCTTGTGTCCATTCCCTTCCCAAAGTATAGTCTTTATCAGTTTATTGTTTATTGCTGATCATTTTTCTGTTTATATATACATGCGTGTCTCAGTAAAAATTAGAAAATGGGGGATAATTATAATACCTACCTCATAATGCTTTGTGAGGGTTAAATTAAGACCCATAAAGTGCTTAGCATTGTGCCTGACATGACAAATGCATACTCACTGAATGTTAGTCATCATTATTATATTCATCGTCATCAGTATTATTATTTGTAGAAAGGCTTTTTAACTTCTGCAGAACTTAGTCACCATTAGGCAGGGTAATTGACTGAAGAAAGACCCTTTTTGAAGGTAACAAGTTAAGAAAATTTCCCATCATCATGTACTTCCTATTGAACATGGAATAATCCTAGCTATTGGTGGGGAAAGTACTGTGAATAATGTGTGTGAAGGACTTTATTCCAGAATACTCTTTTTGCCACATTATATACCCAGTAAAAAAGAAAAGAGAACATAAACAAAATATTGGTGCACTGAGGAAAAAAGTATGAAGAGAAACAGCATCATATTTAAAAAATGGACAGAGATAGAAACATAGTTACAGATTTAAAAGGTTATGTTAAATATAATGCTTTTTTCTGATATGTTTGAAAATTTAAACAAAATGATTTTTAAGGCAAGTATACATCAATATTGACTCCAAGAAAATTAGGACTCTTAGAAGACTCTCATAAACACAGAGAATGGGAAAAATGAGCATGTGATCAATTAACTATTACTAATGAAGCACGAAATCCAGTTTCTTTCTAAGGAAAACTTTATCAAATGTTCAAGGAACTATTTCAGTTATATAGAAGTACATGTCTTGGCTCACGCCTGTAATCCCAACACTTTGGGAGGCTTAGGTGTTAGGATTATTTGAGGCCAGGAGTTTGAGACCATCCTGGCCAACATGTTGAAACCCCATTTTTAGTAAAAAATACAAAACTTAGCCAGGTGTGGTAGCACATGCCTGTAATCCCAGCTACTGGGGAGGCTGAGGCAGGAGAATCACTTGAACGCAGGAGGCAGAGGTTGCAGTGAGCCAAGATCACGCCACCGCACTTCAGCCTGAGACAGATTGAGACTGTGTCTCAAAAAAAAAAAATGTCCACAGTGTAGCTTTGTTTGGGGTTAAGTTAGTGTTTTGAAATGGGCCTTCCCTGTGCTCAAAGCATGCTTAGCAAGCAGCTCCCCACACTGGACAGATCGCATGTGTGGAAGGATGAAGTTTATGTCTGTAGAACTGTTATTTTATGCCCCATTTCCTTTTTTCTTAGATCCTGTGTAGACGGGTCTCTCTGAACGTTGTGTTACTTTACTGGCATAAGGAAGTAAAATATTTCATAATAAATTTGAGAAAGGTAGAGTGAGTAAAAATATCTGCAAATGAGAGAATTACTAAAAATGGACTGTTGTAATATTTTGCATTATCAAAATGAGAATTGCCCAATGAAATTTTTTTTACTTTCTTTTCTTGTGTGCTTATAAGTCTTTAAAGTTCCTCATCTAAAATTAGAGATAGTGCATTTGCACCCAAATTAATGAAGCAATACCATTAAAGAAAAAGAAAAGGGGCTGGGTGCGGTGGCTCACGCCTGTAATCCCAGCACTTTGAGAAGCCAAGGCAGGTGGATCACGAGGTCAGGAGTTCAAGACCAGCTTGGCCAATATGGTGAAACCCCATCTCTACTAAAAATACAAAAATTAGCTGGGCGTGGTGGTACATGCCTGTAGTCCCAGCTGCTGGGGAGGCTGAGGCAGGAGAATTGCTTGAACCCGGGAGGCGGAGGATGCAGTGAGCCGAGATCCTGACTGCACTCCAGCCTGGGCAACAGAGTCTCAAAAAAATCTGTCTCAAAAAAAAAAAAAAAGAAAAAATGATTATCTTTGCTCTTCTCCATTCCCCATTCCCTTCCCTCTGTCCATTTTCTTCTGAATAATGTTTAAAGGTTGTGTATATTACCCATATATATCTTCATGCTAAAACATTAACACACAGTTATTTATTTTATTATGTTTTTACAGAAAAATGGATAACTATACATTTCCCTGAAATTTGCTTTTTTACATTCAGCTGTACATCTTGGATTTTCCTTCAATAGATGATGATCTAACAGTCTTTCTGATGGTTGCAGTATGTTCCACAGTATTCTTTACCAATGCCTTTTCAACCACTTTCCCAATTGTGATATTATGGACTGTTTACGCTTTTTTGCCATCTAAAAGTAATGCTGCAATAAACACTTTTGTATTCTCTGTTTTATTTCTGTAAAATAAGCTCCCCAAGTCATTTCCAGTGTATTTGTTTTGTTTTGTTTTGACACAGAGTTTCACTCTTAATTGG
Source organism: Theropithecus gelada (assembly GCF_003255815.1). NCBI lineage: Eukaryota > Metazoa > Chordata > Mammalia > Primates > Cercopithecidae > Theropithecus > Theropithecus gelada. Next base: position 43,488,675 of record NC_037687.1, read on the forward strand.
CTAGGCTGGAGTGCAATGGCACAATATTGGCTTACCGCAACCTCTGCCTCCCGGGTTCAAGCGATTCTCCTGCCTCAGCCTCCCAAGTAGCTGGGGTTACAGGTATGCGCCACCACACCTGGATAATTTTGTATTTTTAGTAGAGACGGGGTTTTTCCATGTTGGTCAGGCTGGTCTCGAACTCCCGACCTCAGGTGATCCGCCCCCTCGGTCTCCCAAAGTGCTGGCATTATAGCCGTGAGCCACCATGCCCAGCATCATTTCCAGTGTTTTCTATGTTTCCTAGGAAGGTTTTGCTTCTAGAGGATTTCAGAGGGCAAGAGAATAAAGGTACAGAGTGCAGTTTTTCACATGTGATTCTGAGTGTGTATACACAGATTTAATCTTTTAATACATCAGGAATTGATTATACAATATAATGCAGGATGTCAGACTTGTTTCTATCCAGGAATAAAACCAATTATGCCAGAAGTAACTATTATTCACCTTTCTCCTACTGAATTAAAATACTATCAGTTGTATATTAAGTGCTATATATCTATTTCTGTTCTCCATATTCTAGCAATCCTTGACACTTTTCAGTAGCTTTTATTACTTTCAAATAAAGATGTATGTATATATTATTAATATATAGTTGATTATTTGCAAATAAAGACATGTTTCTTCATGAGAATTTTTGACTTACTCATTTTCCAATGAAAAACACATTAGGATTATATTTTGAGTTTCTTCAGTTTTAAATACAGAGTATCCTAAATGAATAAATGATTGACGCTGAGTGGATATTCATTAACACATCTTGAGGTTTCTTTTATAACTCCTCATCCTCCTGACCCTCTAATATCTAATAATAACACTATCTACTGTAATGTCTCACAAAACTTAAAATATGCTAGTAATATTTGAAAATTTATTAGGGTTCTGCTTATAAGGTGATAGATTCTTTTGGGCTCTATAGTTACATAATCTGCAGATAAAGGTGACATACCTATCACAATATTTTTTATATCTATCTTATTTCATTTTATTTTTATTTTGAGACGGAGTCTCCCTCTGTCACCTGGGCTGGAGTACAATGGTGCAATCTCGGCTCACCACGACCTCCGCCTCCCAGGTTCAAGTGATTCTCCTGCCTCAGCCTCCCAAGTAGCTGGGATTACAAGCATGTGCCACCATGCCCGGCTAATTTTATATTTTTAGTAGAGATGGGGTTTCTCCATGTTGGTCACGCTGGTCCGGAACTCCCAACCTCAGGTAATCCGCCTGCCTTGGCCTCCCAAAATGCTGGGATTACAGGTGTGAGCCACCACGCGCGGCCCAATAACAGAAACTTTAAGACAAAATGCATTATGAGACATGTCTTGCTTCAAGATCCTATAATGATCTTGTCTGAGGTAGTTACCTTGCAAGGGTGTTACTGTTTTTCTTGCTCCCCCTGTAACATCCAGACCATAAAATGTAATAAAAACCTCAGCATTCTCTCAATGACCAATTATGAAATCAAAACTACATATCAAAAATATTGCCAGATTTTGAAACTTTATCTAAAAATAATGTAGCGAATAGATGAAGGAGCACCTTCACCAGAGACACAACAGTGATTCCAATAAAATGGAAAGTGAGAATATAATCCAGCTATTTGGTGCTCCTTGTGACCATAGGCAACAGACCAAAGTTTGGGGTGGGAGAGGTAAGGGGGAGTAGGTTGCTGTTTGCTGGGCTGATTGATCCTGGCTCTCAAGTGAGAAATAGGTTTGAACCTTCTAAATGTAACATGGATAGAATGCAAAGATTCCCCTGGGTCAACTCCTACCTCTACCTTTTACAATAGTAAAAGTTAATAGAAAACTATAGTAACTAACAATAATTCAGATCCTATGAAAGAAGATTTGAGTCACTTTAAAAACTTCCAATCACAGCTGGGTGTGGTGGCTGGCTCATGCCTGTAGTCCCAGCTTTTGGGAGGCCAAGGCAAGAGGATCACAAGCCCAGGTGTTCAAGACCAGCCTGGGCAACATAGTGACACATTGGTGATACAAAAAATAAAAAAAAAATTAACTGGACATTGCAGCACGTGCCTGTAGTGCCAGCCATTCGCAGGGACTGAGGTAGAAGGATGGCTTGAGCCCAAGACATCAAGGCTGCAGTGACCCATGATGGTGCCACTGCACTCCAGCCTGGGCAACAGAGCTAAAAGCCTGTCTGAAAAACTTAAAAAAAAAAAAAAAAAAGAGAGAGAAGAAAGAGAGAGAGACAAAGGAAAGAAGGAAGGAAGGAAAGAGAGAAAGAAAAGAAAGAAAGGCAGGCCAGGCGCGGTGGCTCACGCCTGTAATCCCAGCACTTTGGGAGGCCGAGGCAGGAGGATCACAGGTCAGCAGTTCGAGACCAGCCTGGCCAACATGGCGAAACCCCATCTCTACTAAAAATACAAAAATTAGCCAGGCGTGATGGTGGGCACCTGTAATCCCAGTACGTGGGAGGCTGAAGCAGGAGAATCACTTGAAACCAGAAAGCAGAGGTTGCAGTGAGCCGAGATGTGCCACTGCACTCCAGCCTAGGCAAAAAAGCAAAACTCCATCTCAAAAAAAAAAAAAAAGAAAGAAAGAAATTGTCCTCATTTTTCAGTTAAGGAGGTTGCTCCAAACAAAAGAAATTTTCCCATTTTTACCTTCAGTTTCTCTTAAGCATTTGTTGTGTTTATTCTTTGTGGTGGTCCTTTTAGTTTAGTTTTCATTTCTAAAATGATTATTTTATTTTGAATTACTTTCTGAATTATTACCTCATTTCCCACATTTTCTGATTCTAATTGATTTTGTTCTTTCATATCTTGTATCATTTTGTTAATGAAATTTTAGCTCAATTTGAAATTGCAAGTTCCAGTTCTGATCTCCTGTGGGCATGGCTTTTGGATATGCTTTTATTGTCTGGAGGAATGTTATTGTGTTCCTTATTCTCTCTCTCTCTTTTAAATTGTAACTCTTAGAGAATTCATGCTTGATACTTTTCTGTTGCTTTTTAAAATTATTTATTTATTTATTTATTTGCTTGTTTGTTTATTGAGATGGAGTCTCGCTCTGTCGCCCAGGCTGGAGTGCAGTGGCACGATCTTGGCTTACTGCAACCTCTGCCTCCCGGGTTCAAGCCATTCTTCTGCCTCAGCCTCCCAAGTAGCTGGGACTACAGGTGTGCACCACCATACCTGGCTAATTTAGTAGAGACGGGGTTTCACCATGTTGGCCAGGCTGCTCGAACTCCAGACCTCATGATCCGCCCACCTCTGTCTCCCAAAGTGCTGGGATTCCATTTAATTTTATTGTTTAAGACAGAGTCTCGCTCTGTCACCCAGGCTAGAGTGCAGTGGTGGGAGCTCAGCTCATTGCAACCTCCACTTCCCAGGCTCAAATGATCCTCCTGCCTCAGCCTTCCTCTTTTTTTTTTTTTTTTTTTTTTTTTTTTGAGACGGAGTCTTGCTCTGTCACCCAGGCTGGAGTGCAGTGGCGCAATCTCAGCTCACTGCAACCTCCGCCTCCCTGGTTCACACCATTCTCCTGCCTCAGCCTCCCGAGTAGCTGGGACTACAGGCGTCCACTACCACGCCCGGCTAATTTTTTTGTATTTTTAGTAGAGACAGGGTTTCATTGTGTTAGCCAGGATGGTCTTGATCTCCTGACCTCATGATCCGCCCGCCTCAGCCTCCCAAAGTGCTGGGATTACAGGCATGAGCCACTGCGCCCAGCTTCAGCCTTCCAAGTAGCTGGGATTTAGTGTGCCAACATGCCCATCTAATTTTTTTTGTATTTGTAGTAGAAACGGCGTGTCACCATGTTGGCCAGGCTGGTCTTGAACTCCTGACCTCAAATGATCCACCCGCCTCAGCCTCCCAAAGTGCTGGTGTTACAGGCGTGAGCCACCGTGCCCCGCCGGTGTTGCTTATTTATTTATTTATTTAGAAATGGAAAGGAATTTTGGCTGTCGGTTTTAAGAGTTGTCACAGAGAAGAGTTCACTGGCCCCTTCAGGTCTTCCCTCGTGGACCACTTGCATTCCCCTCCTGTTGTTGTGGGCAAAGCCTCAACCCCTCTCTGCTTGCTGCTCTCAGCGTGGCCCTCTGTTTTCCGTTGTTTTGTTTTTTCAAGACGGAGTCTTGCTCTGTCACCCAGGTTGGAGTGCAGAGGCACAATCTTGGCTCACTGCAACCTCCACGTCCCAGGTTCAAGCGATTCTCCTGCCTCAGCCTCTCATGTAGCTGGGATTACAGGTGCCTGCCACCATGCCCAGCTAATTTTGTATTTTTAGTAGCAATGGGGTTTCGCCACGTTGGCCAGGCTGGTCTTGAACTCCTGACCTCATGATCCACCTGCCTCGGCCTCCCAAAGTGCTGGGATTACAGGCATGAGCCACCATGCCCAACCCCTTCTGTGTTTTAATACTCGTTTTGAGGCTCTTCCGTTTTCAGATGATTTCAGATGCCCCATCACTTCCCTCGGCTGCCTCCTTCACAGATGCTCAGGTCCACTATTGCAGGTATTGTGATGTTTATGATTGTTCTGATCTGCTTATATCTGGGGGCTCATGGGGACATTTCCTGTATTAGTTTGCTGGTACTGCTATAACAGATCACCACAGCTGGTTAGCTTACACATAACTTTATTTTCTCACAGCTCTAGAGGCTTTTTGTCACAGATCAAGGTGTTGGCAGGTCTGGTTTATCCTAAGGCCTCTCTCCTTGGCTTGCAGACAACTGCCTTCTTGCTGGATTTTCACACGGCATTTCCGCTGCATGTGCACATCCCTCATGTGCCTCAGCATATCCAAATTTCCTTTTTTAAAATAAGGACACCAGGCTGGGCGTGGTGGCTCACACCTGTAATCCCAGCACTTTGGGAGGCTGAGGCGGGCGGATCACCTGAAGTCAGGAGTTGGAGACTAGCCTGGGCAACATGGCGAAGCCCCGTATCTACTAAAAATACAAAAATTAGCCAGGCATGGTGACACATGCCTGCAGTCCCTGCTATTCGGGAGGCTGAGGCACAAGAATCGTTGAACCCAGGAGGTGGAGGTTACAGTGAGCCAAGATCAAGCCACTGCCCTCCAGCCTGTGTGACAGAGTGAGACTCTTGTCTCAAAAAAAAAAAAAAAAAAAAAGATAAAATAAGGACAACAGTCATATAGGATTAGGACCCACCGCAACTACCTCATTTTAGCTTAATCATCTCTTTGAAGACTGCACCTCCAAATACACTCACATTGTGAGGTACTGGGGGTTACAGCTTAAACATACAAATTTTGGAAGTGTGCAATTCAGCCCATCACATTATCTCACGTAGTTTTGTTTGAATGTTGTCAACAGGCTTTTGGTTTTGCTGTCTGATTGCTCTATTTTTATTTGGGGATTTTGGAAGATTCAAAAACTACTGCTGGAGGCACAATTTTTCTAGAATCTTGGTGCTTCTGTTTTTGTTTTGTTTTAATCAGCTTTATTGAGGGAAAATTTGCATGCAACAAAATGTATCAATTTTAAGTGTACAATTTGATGAGTTTTGACACATATGCAATCATGTAATTATTACCATTGAACCTCGAAAATTTGAGAGAGGTCTCAGTTAATTTAGAAAGTTTATCTTGCTGCAGGGCACGGTGGCTCATGCCTGCAACCTCAGCACTTTGGGAAGCCGAGGTGGGCAGATCACGAGGTCAGGAGTTTGAGACCAGTCTGGCCGACATGGTGAAACGCCATCTCTACTAAAAATTAAAAATAAATAAATAAATTAAATAAAATAAAATTAGCCAAGCATGGTGGCGGGCACCTGTAGTCCCAGTTACTCAGAAGGCTGAGGCAGGAGAATCACTTGAACCCGAGAGGCAGAGGTTGCAGTGAGCCAAGATCTCGCCAATGCACTCCAGCTTGGGCGACAGAGTGAGGCTCCGTCTCAGGGGAAAAAAAAGAACGTTTATTTTGCCAAGGTCGAGGACATGCGCCCGTGACACAGCCTCAGGAGTTCCTGATGACACGTGCCCAAGGTGGTCAGAGCACAGCTTGGTTTTACACATTTTAGGAAGATACGAGACATCAATCAATATATGTAAAATGAACATTGGTTTGGTCCAGAAAGGTAGGACAGTTCACAGGTAGGTGAGAAACAAATGGTTGCGTTCTTTTTATTCATGGCTTTTATTTTTATTTTTATTTTTTGAGACGGAGTTTCACTCTTGTCTCCCAGGCTGGAGTGCAGTGCTATGATCTTGGCTCATTGTAGCCTTCGCCTCCTGGGTTCAAGCGATTCTCCTGCCTCAGCTTCCCAAGCTGGGATTACAGGCGCCTGCCACCACGCCCGGCTAATTTTTTTGTATTGTTAGTAGAGACAGGGTTTGGCCATGTCTTGAACTCCTGACCTCAGGTGATCCGCCCGGCTCGGCCTCCCAAAGTGCTGGGATTACAGGCGTAAGCCACCGCGCCTGACCCTGGCTGCATTCTTTTGAGTTTCTGATGAGCCTCTCCAAAGAGGCAATCAGATACGCATTTATCTCAGTGAGCAGAGGAATGACTTTGAATAGAACGGGAGGCAGGTTTGTCCCAAGCAGTTCCCAGCTTGACTTTTCTCTTTACCTTAGTGATTTTGGGGGCCCAAGATGTGTTCCTTTCACAACCACAATCATGATATACAGAACTTCCATCAACTCAGAAAGTTCCCTCATGTCCTTTTTTTTTTTTTTTTGAGACAGAGTCTCGCTGTGTTGCTCAGGCTGGAGTGCAGTGACGTGATCTCGTCTCACTGCACCTTCTCTCCCCACCTCCAGAGTAGCTGTGACTACGGTGCCACTGAACCCGGCTAATTTTTGTGTTTTTAGTAGAGACAGGGTTTCACCATGTTGGCCAGGCTCCTCTCGAACTCCTGACCCAAGAGATCCGCCCACCTCGGGTTCCCAAAGTGCTGGGATTACAGGTGTAAACCACCGCATCCAGCCCCGTATGTTGCCCAGGCTGTAGTGCAGTGGCGCAATCTTGGCTCAATGCAACCTCCACCTCCCAGGTTCAAGCGATTCTCCTGCCTCAGCCTGCCAAGTAGCTGGGATTACAGGCATGCACAATCACACCTAACTAATTTTGTATTTTTAGTAGACATGGGGTTTCTCCATGTTGGCCAGGCTGGTCTGTGATCCTCCTGCCTCAGCCTCCCAAAGTGCTGGGATTACAGGCATGAGCCACGGCTCCCGGCCACTCATGCACTTTTGCAGTCCGTCTCCTCCCCAACCCCTGCCCCAGCCCCTGAAGGCCGCTGTTCTCTTTCCTGTCCACAATAGTTGTACTTTTTCTAGAATTTCATATAAATAGAATCATATAGTATTTGATCTTTTTTTTTTTTTTTTTTTTTTTGAGACGGAGTCTCGCTCTGTCGCCCAGGCTGGAGTGCAGTGGCCAGATCTCAGCTCACTGCAAGCTCCGCCTCCCGGGTTCCCGCCATTCTCCTGCCTCAGCCTCCCGAGTAGCTGGGACTACAGGCGCCCACAACCGCGCCCGGCTAATTTTTTTGTATTTTTAGTAGAGACGAGGTTTCACCGTGGTCTCGATCTCCTGACCTTGTGATCCGCCCGCCTCGGCCTCCCAAAGTGCTGGGATTACAGGCGTGAGCCACCGCGCCCGGCCAGTATTTGATCTTTTATGTAAAACTTCTTGTACTTAACATAGTGCTTTTGAGATTCATTCATGTTGTTGCATATGTCAGTAAATTATTCTTTGTTTTCTGAGTAATATTGCATTGTGTAGACATCTTCCAATTTGTTTATCTGTTTACCAGTTGATAGAGAATGGGTAGCGTCCAGTGTTTGGCAGTGTGAATAAAGCTACTATGAACATTCAAGGGCAAATTTTTTTTTTTTTTTGAGATGGAGTCTCGCTCTGTTGCCCAGGCTGGGGTGCAGTGGTGAGATGTCGGCTCACTGCAAGCTCCGCCTCCCGGGTTCAGGCGTTTCTGCTGCCCCAGCCTGCTGAGGAGCTGGGATTACAGGTGTGAGGCATCACGCTTACCTGATTTTTGTATTTTTAGTAGAGACGGGGTTTTACCATGTTGGTCAGACTGGTCTCAAACTCCTGACCTTGTGATCTGCCCACTCAGCCTCCCAAAGTGTTGGGATTACAGGCTTGAGCCACCACATACGGCCAATAATTTTTTTTTAAAGGAAAATAAGTGCTAGTGAGAATGTAGCGAAATTGGAACTATCATACATTGTTTATGGAAATGTAAATGGTGTAGCTGCTGTGGAAAAAAGTTTGGGGGTTACTCAATAAACTGAACATAAATTACTGTATGACTCAGGAATTCCATATATATATATATGTGCTTTGTGTATGTGTGTGTGCGTGTGTGTGTGTGTATATATATATACACACACGCTATGCATTTTTTTTTAAGACTTTTTTTTTTAAGACAGAATCTTGCACTATTGCCCAGGCTGGAGTGCAGTCTTGGCTTACTGCAACCTCCCCTTCTTGAGTTTAAGTGATTCTCATGCCTCAGCCTCCCAAGTAGCTGGGATTACAGGTGCACACCACCATGCCCAGCTAATTTTTGTACTTTTAGTAGAGACAGAGTTTTACCATGTTGCCCAGGCTGGTCTTGAAATCCTGGCCTCAAGTGATCTGCCCACCTTGGCCTTCCAAAGGGCTGAGATTACAGGTGTGAGCCACCATGCCTGGCCCACTTGTATATATTGAGTATATACTTAAAAGAATTGAAAATGAGTATTTAAACAAAAACTTGTACACAAAGTTTATGGCAGCAATATTCACAATAGCCAAAAGGTAGAAACAATGCACTTCTATCTACTGATGGGTCAACAAAATGTGGTACATTCATACAATAGAACAGTATTCAGCTAGAAAAAGAAATAAAGTATTGATGTATTGATGTATGCTACAGCATGGATGAATATTCAAAATATTATGCTAAGTGAAAGGAGCCAGACATAAAAGGGCTTATATTGTATGGTTCCATTTATATAAAGTATCTATAACAGGCAAATCTATAGAGACAGAAAGCAGATTAGTAGTTGCCATGGCTGGAGGAAGTAAGGAATGCAAAGCAACTTAGAAGGTATGGGGGTATATTAGTTCGTTTTCACACTGCTATAAAGAACTGCCCGAGATTGTGTAATTTTTAAAGAAAGGAGGTTTAATTGACTCACAGTTCCGCATGGCTCGGGAGGCCTCAGGAAACTTACAGTCATGACGGAAGAGGAAGCAAGCACGTCTTACACAGCAGCAGGTGAGAGAGAGAGTGTGAAGGAGGAACTGTCAAACACTTATAAAACCATCAGATCTGGTGAGAACTCACTCACTATCACAAAAACAGCATGGAGGAAACTGCCCCTATAATCCAATCACCTCCCATCAAGTCCCTCCTTCAACATGTGGGGATTATGGGGATTACAATTTGAGATGAGATTTAGGTGGAGACACAGAGCCAAACCATATCAATGGCTTTTATTTTTATTATTATTATTTTTTTTAGGGGGTGGTGATTAAATGTTCTGGAACTGGATAGTGGTGATGAAAGAACACCATGAATTCAGCTGGGCACAGTGGCTCACGCCTGTATTCCCAGCACTTTGGGAGGCCAAGGCAGGCAAATTACGAGGTCGGGAGTTTGAAACCAACCTGGCCAACATGGTGAAACCCCGTCTCTACTAAAATACAAAAATTATCTGGGCGTGGTGTTGGGCACCTATAATCCCAGCTACTCAGGAGGCTGAGGCAGGAGAATGGCTTGAACACGGGAGGCAGAGGCGGAGGTTGCAGTGAGCCGAGATCGTGCTGCTGCACTCCAGACTCCAGCCCGGGCGACAGTGCGAGACTCTGTCTCAAAAACAAAAACCACTGTGAATTCACTAGGTGCCTCTAAATGTTATGCTTTAAAAATGGTTAAAATGGTGACTTTTTATATTATGTCTATTTTGCCACAATAAAAACATTTTTATTGCCTTCCTGGTGTTATGACATGGAACTTTTAACTCCAACTCACCCATCCTTTATCCAGTTCTACCTGAGCACCAGAGCCCTCTTACATCTTACATCCCTGCTGACTTGGCTCTGTCTTATTTGCCCCATGGCTAAAGCCCTCATCCTGCTGGTCACCAACTCTCCTTCATTACCTTCTCACAATAGACATTTCTCATATCTTCAGGCTATCCACAATTGTGACCCCACTTGTAATCAAATCCACAAAGGTACAAAAGATACAAAAGGGAATCTGGCATAGAAGAACTATAGATAAGACCAGCTGGAATTGAGAAAGAGATTACTGCTCCCTGAACTCATTGTTGTTCACTGAAGGGTGGAAGGTGGCCTTTTCCTTGGCTTCAGGGAGATATTTATTGTGTGTTACACTGAGTAGACCATGAACTAAGATACCTAGTGTGTGGCTTTTTTGGCACAGAAGTTTTTGGAATGACTATCAGCAAATAGCATCCCAGAAAGAGAATTTCAGTTCCAAATGATTTAATTGAAAAGTTCTACCAACCCGTTCAGGTTAAGAACAATTCCAACCTTACATAAACTTTCCCAGAGAATAAAAAGGCAGAAACAGTGACTTCTTTAATGAAAATAGGATCACTGGCCGGGCGTGGTGGCTCACACCTGTAATCCCAGCACTTTAGGAGGCAGAGACAGGTGGATCACGAGGTCAGGAGTTCAAGACCAGCCTGGCCAACATAGTAATCCCATCTCTACTAAAAACACAAAAATTAGCTGGGCATGGTGGCGTGTGCCTGTATTCCCAGCTACTTAGGAGGCTGAGGCAGGAGAATCTCTTGAACCCAGGAGTTGGAAGTTGCAGTAGGCTGAGATCATGCCACTGCACTCCAGCTTGAGCAACAGAGACAAGACTTTTTCTCAAAAAAATTAAAAAGAAGGAAAATATGATCACCTTGATTTCAAAATCTCTCAAAGACAGTATGAGAAAAGAAAATTATGGGGTAGTTGTATTCATGAAGGTAGAGACAAAGTTCTTATCTAAATCATTAAGGGAACTAGATTTTTAGCCAACTAGATTATGACCAACTTGAGATATTTATTCCAGAAATGCAAGTTTGACTTATTATTTAAAAATCAGTTAATATGATTCCCCACATGAATGTATTAATTTAGAAAGAACCCCAGGATCATCTGAAAAGATATAGAAAAGATGATAGAATTTCAAATTAAATTATCATCAAGCCTCTTGGAAAAATGGAAATACAAGGAAACTTCTAAGAAAGGATATCAAAGGAGAACTTTAAGTGCATTTTTTTGATGGGCACGGTGCCTCATACTTGTAATCCCAGCACTTTGGGAGGCTGAGGCAGGAGGATTACTTGAGCCCAGGAGTTTGAGACCAGCCTGGGCAATATAGTGAGACCTCATCTCTACAAAAAAATTTAAAAATTAGCTGGGTGTGGTGGTGCTTGTCTAGTACCAGCTACTTAGGAGGCTGAGTCAGGAGAACTACTTGAGCCTAGGAGGTAGAGGCTGCAGTGAGCCCTGATGGCACCATTGCACTCCAACCTAGGCGACAGAGGGAGACCCTGTTTCAAAAAAACAACAACAGCATATTTTTTACTTAATGATGAAATACTGAAATCTTTCCCTTTAAGATCAGGACCAAGGCAAGAAGACCTGCTACCGTCACTGCTAGTCAATAGTGTACTGGCTGCATCACTTGGTGACCAAAAAAGGCTCTATCATCTGCAATGCTTCTCGTTCTGTGCTAATGATAAAATGTTACTCCAGCTTCATACTAATAAAGTCATTCCAGTGTGAAGACACTGATTGAGTCTGACATATTAATGTCACATGTCTCTTTCTGGAGAGTCATGTATTGTGAACTCTTCAGTGATAAATGGAGGTGAGACAAGAGAATAGGTCTGGAGGCAGGGAACCTAAGGCCATTCCCGCTGACTTCTTAGAACTGAATCAGAAGGAAAATCCTGTCTCTCCACACCCAAGTAACAAAAGGATCAGAAGCTACTACCTTTGCACTGTGGTGCAGAAATCAATCAGACACTTGCATAGGGCGTAACTTTGTAACTACCTGTTAGTCTCTGATTGGTCCTGCCTTCCACAACCAATCAGACTGGTTTTGGGCCATTCCTTCATTTACATACAGTGTAACCAAGTACCCAATGGGAAACCTCTAGAGGGTATTTAAAACCCAGAAAATTCCGTAACCAGAACTCTTTGCACTTAAGCCTGCTCCCCCTCTGCAGAGTGTACTTTTGTTTCAATAAATCTGTGCTTCCGTTGCTTCATTGTTTTGTTGCTTTGTGCATTTTGTCCAATTCTTTGTTCAAAACATCAAGAACCTGGATGACTACCATGAGACAAGAACTTAGCTTAAATCCCTACTACAATAATAACAGTTATCAGATTTCTCTATCTCTGTAAAGATTTCAGTTGCTATCAAAACATTTACATTTCTAATATACAGCTTCTCTCTTATGGAGACGCTTTGGTGAGTGTAAAGATTTGACTTTCAATGGAAACATTTACCACACACTAATATGTGTATGGCTTCATTTTTTCCATACTCTGCATTTATTTGGTTCCTTCCCTTGAAGACTTTTTGAGTATCAGGAAGCATTGAGTGAAAGCCAAACACCTCAATACATTTATCACATTAACTTAGTTTTTCTCCCATCTTGAATGGATGAGAGCTAAGCTGTTTACATTTATTACATATAAAACATGTATTAGGTTTCAGACATATGTGAACACTCTATCAAGGCTTGACATTGATAAATACACTTCTAAAGTGTCATTTAATTTCCAATTGCAAACGTCCCTAGTGTTATATCTCTTAGATATCTCCTCTGTGGCCTCTCCAGGTGGCTACCTTGTGTTTTGAGGAGATTGCTGTGCTAGATAGAGGCTGTAACTAAACAACTTCTCTTTGCCTATATCTATGGGAAAATTAAGTTACATGTATGATACTTCGTTCAGAGAGTTCTAGTTTACTGATTTTTTTTTTTCTTTTTTCTTTTTTTTTTTTTTTTGAGACGGAGTCTCGCTCTGTCACCCAGGCTGGAGTGCAGTGGCCAGATCTCAGCTCACTGCAAGCTCCGCCTCCCGGGTTCCCGCCATTCTCCTGCCTCAGCCTCCCAAGTAGCTGGGACCACAGGCGCCGCCACCTCGCCCGGCTAATTTTTTGTGTTTTTAGTAGAGACGGGGTTTCGCCGTGTTAGCCAGGATGGTCTCGATCTCCTGACCTTGTGATCCGCCCGTCTCGGCCTCCCAAAGTGCTGGGATTACAGGCTTGAGCCACCGCGCCCGGCCTCTTTTTTTTTTTTTGAGACGGATTCTTGCTCTTGTCTTCCAGGATGGAGTGCAATGGCATGATCTTGGCTCACTGCAACCTCCACCTCCTGGGTTCAAGCGATTCTCCTGCCTCAGCCTACCGAGTAGCTGGGATCATGGGTGCCTGCACCACTCCTGGCTGATTTTTGTATTTTTAGTAGAGACGGGGTTTCGTCATGTTGGCCAGGCTGGTCTCGAACTCCTGACCTTGTGATCCGCCCGCCTCCGCCTCCCAAAGTGCTGGGATTACAGGCCTGAGCTACCGCACCCGGCCGATTTTTTTTTTTTTTTTTAATGACAAAGACATGGCTTTAATGTTATCCAGGAGAGAGCTGATTCACATAGGGTTATTGAACACTAGAATCTGATGTTGAATCTGTCATGTCAACAACAGACAAATGCATTACAATTTAGGGAAAGCTGTTTTCTGGGTACCTCCCACATGTTTGCAGAAGGCGGCTAGAATTTGCTTCCAGGCATCTACCTGGGCCTTAGAATGAGCCCTGGCTCCCCAATCCACATCACATGTTTGTTCAGTAATTTGTGAAGGGAAGCTGGGCACAGAGGGAAGTAAGGAGGCTCAATGTAAAGCCCAGTCCCAGGGTAAAAAGACGATCTGGGCTTTTTCCTTTTCATGGGCCTGTAACCGTTCAGAGACTGGGCATGCAACTCACTCCTCCAGTTATGGTCATCCTGACCAACAATGAAAAGGATGGGGCCCTGCGCCTTCTCTATTGAAATCATGCTGGGGTTCTCATACCCTCCTACGAGATCATTCCTTATATCCACGACGTCCACGAGGCCTGAGAAAGCTACCTTGATTCTCCTCAGGTCATAGCCCAGTCGTGGAATGCTATTCTGCTTCTAGTTTATGCCTCTGTTCCCACTGATCCTGGATCCATTGATGGAAACTGGCTGAGACATTCTTCAAGAATGAGGCCATTGAGAGACAAATATCAGTTCCTAGAGAAATGCCCCAAAGCCCAATGCCTGGACCTTTTACCTGGGGATGTTGAAACATGTAGCATAGGGCTTCTTCGAAGTACTCCAGGGGTATGTTGTCCACGTTCTTGGGGAGATCTTCAAAGTTATAATAAGCTAGAGCCAACGTGACAAAGCCACGGCCAGCAAGGAGGCTGGCTCGATATTCCAACAGGCTCCCTCCGATAACCAAAGATGCCAATGATCCCTAGGAAGGGTCCAGGTCCTGGCGACAGGAAGGGCGTGGCGCGCACCCGGCCCGCGCGCACTGACTCGCGCCGCACCCCCAGCGAGAAGAAGCCGCGCTCGTGCCGCGCGTGGCATAGCAGCCGTCCAGCACCTCCAACTCCACGACAAAGGGAATCTGTACATCCCGCTTCAGAAAGCGCCAGAAAGACTTCTTGGATTCCAGGGCCCAGAGCAGTCCCATGGGCTCGAGCCCTCGAGGCTGCCGCCCAGCACGGGCGCGCGCTCCAGGTCCAGCTCGCCGCGGGCGTCGGCTCAGTAGCGCGCGTCGGCTCAGTAGCGCGCGTGGGCCCAGAAGAGCGTGCCCTTCTTGCCGCGCAGGGGCGCGCGCGCAGTGCGACCAGCTCCTCCGGGGCCAGGCCGCGCACGGCGATGCGCACCGCTTGTCCCAGCAGCCGCGGCCCGTGGGCTCCAGGATCAGCGTTGCTGACATCTTGGAGCCGGAGCGGGGAATCCTAAGGTCGATGCCCGAGGCCCGTCCAAGATCGTGGCAAGTGCGCCGATTGTCCAGAGGGCGTCCGGCGTCTCCTGGTGCCGGGAGCGGCCGGTGGCTGAGCAGTTCCAGAGAGCGCCTGGGACTTTAGACCAGTTAACCCGGCGCCCTGGACTCGTCTGAGGCAAAAGGAGCTAGACTCCTCTCCTGGGTCCTCTCCTCGGACCCTGGGGAGCGCAGAATTTTTTTTTTTTTTTTTTTTTTTGAGACACGGTCTCGCTCTGTTGCCCAGGCCGGAGTGCAGTGGCCGATCATAGCTCACTGTAATCTCGATCTCACAGGCTCAAGCTATCCTTCTGCCTCGGCCTTCCGAGTATGTGGCATGAGCCATCATGAGTATAGGCATGAGCCTTCACGCCTGGCCTAAGCCATCACGCCTAGCCTGATTTTTTTTTTTTTTTTTTTTTTTTTACTTGGAAAAAATATATACTTCACTCCCACAAAGTATATTTTAGACTCCTGCCCCATTATTTCTAGAGAATTATAATTTCCAAGTAAAGTAAAAACAAAAAAAGTGGTGAAGACAAAAGAGTATTTAACCATATCCCTGTAGAAAATTTTATTGAATATTCTAAGGAATGTACTTGTCCTTTTTGTGTCTCTTGGTAGAAAAAGAATAAACATTAAACTCAGCTTAGTATTTCCAAAGTAATAAGAAACACTCTTGCACATAAGGATACTTTGGGAAACCTCGTTTCCACCACTGTGTTTATTTACACTGAGTGAGTGACAAGGCTCTGTAAAGACGCAGGGGAATTGGTCACTAGCAGGCAAAGCAGACATCAAGTACTGTAAGAAATCAGAGACTGACTTCAAAGAAAACTCAGCGTTTACTGATAAATTGGGTTATAATATTACCCCACCAATGGCTAGCCTTCATGCCATGAAAATGCATCCATGTTAATGATGTCACTGTCTTACCTAACTGCAGGTGATGGCTGCCATGACATAGAAATGACATTGAACTTAAGGAAAGTACGATACTGTGCAAAATCCTTGTTAAAACCAAACATCATAAATGCATTTGAAGCACAGTGTCTAAGCCACGTAAAATCAAACACCTGATAGTTATTAGCTGGCCTTCTATAAAGAAAGCTTTTTTTCTTTTTGCTTATTTAATGGGGTACAATCAATTATAGACATAATTGATGGCATAGGGAAAATAATTATTTCAAGTAGTTTTTAAACACTAGCTGTATAACTAAGAGGGACATACAAAAACAGGGATTGGCAAACTTTTACTTTACAGGGCCTGATAGTAAATACAGTCAATCTTCATTCACAGATTCTGTATCTGTGAATTCATCTACTTCCTAAAACTTTTTTGTGTAAACTCAGAGTCAATATTTGCAGCACCTTTGTGGTTATTTGTGGACATCTGAAGAGCGGTGAACAGTTTTGAGTCCCTTAATAGGCATGTTCTCAGCCAAAGTCAAACAAAGTGACTCTCTGTCTTCTTATTTCAGCTCTCATACTGTAAACAAGTGCCCTTTTTATCGTCCATTTAGTACCTTGGCTTCTCGTATTTTTGTGATTGCTGGTGATTTTGCTGTTTCAAAGGGACCCCAAATGGAGTAGTGCTAAAGTACTGTTGAATGTTGCTATGAATGAGAAAGCGGTCTTGTGTCTTATAGAAAAAATACATGTGTTAGATAAGTTTCATTCAGGCATGAGTTATGGAGCTGTTGGCCATGAGTTCAAGTGTTAATGAATCAATAATATATATTAAGGTGTTTAAATAGAAACACAATAAGGCTGGGCACGGTGGCTCATGCCTGTAATCTCAGCACTTTTGGGAGGCCCAGGCGGGTGGATCACCCGAGGTCAGGAGTTCGAGACCAGCCTAGTCAACATGGTGAAACTCCGTCTCTACAAAATACAAAAATCAGCTGGGCATGGTGACATGCATCTGTATTCCCAGCTACTCTGGGGGCTGAGGCAGGAGATTTCTGGAACCTGGGAGGTGGAGGTTGCAGTGAGCCAAGATCCCACCACTGCACTCCAGCCTGGGTGACACAGTAAGACCCTATCTCAAAAAAAAAAAAAAAAAAAAAAAGCAAGAAAGAAAAAAGAAAGACAAGAAAAACAACAAAATAAGCTTATGCATTCATCAGTTGACTAAAATGTGATGAGATGCTTACAGGAAGCTAACCCTGTATTTCCCCTAGAAGCAGTGGAATGGTATGCACTAATTCCATGTTTGCAGCAAGTTTATAGACCATAACTACTGTGAATAGTGAGAACTGACTGTATTTTAGGATGCGTGGGCCATCCGGTCTGTGTAACTACTCGAGTCTGTCCTTGTAGTTCAAATATAGCCATAGACAGTACACAACCAAGTACGGCTATGTTCCAATAAAACTTTTATTTATGGACACTGAAATTTGACATGTATGATTTTCATACTTCACAAAATATTCTCCTTTTCATTTTTTTATTATTTAAAAATATAGAAATGGAAAATATAGGAACGGGCCGGGCGCGGTGGCTCACACCTGTAATCCCAGCACTTTGGGAGGCAGAGGTGGGAGGATCACTTGAGACCAGGAGTTTGAGACCAGCCTGGCCAACATGGTGAAACCCCATCTCTACTAAAAATACAAAAATTAGCCAGGCATGGTGGCGGGCACCTGTAATCCCAGCTACTCAGGAGGCCGAGGTAGGAGAATTGCTGGAACCTGGGAGATGGAGGCTGCAGTGAGTCAAGATCGTGCCACTGCACTCTAGCCTGGGCAACAGAGTCTTGCTCTGTCTCAAAAAAAAAAAAAAAAAAAAAAAAAACACACACACACACACACACACACACACACCCCATATATACCATTCCTATTTCCTTAGCTATACAACAACTGGCAGCAGGACAGATTTGGCCTGCAGGACATAGCTGCTCTAAAAGAACTGCAATCTGATATTTCAATTACTAGCTTTGTTGTTAGCAATAATATCGGTGTTGCAATTTTAAACTTTTTATAGCGATTTAGTCTAAAACTAATAAATATGTTAATATTGCTAGGAACCAAAATTTGTTAAAGAAAATAAACAGGAATATAAAAGGCAAGAATAAAACCTTGTGATGTTAAATTTAGATTGGTAATGTGAGTATGAACTCATGCTTTGGGTCTCAAGTTTCTTGCCCTGCTTTAATAAAGGGAAAACAATGCCTGATCTAGAACCCAAGATATCTGACTCCATAATCCTGGGCTGTCTGATTTAGCCATACTGCTGCTTTTATTTTTTCTTAGTCTAGGCCTTCTCAAATCTTCCCTCACTTCCCCCTCAAAATCCCTAATAAAGAAGGAATCTGGGGCAGAAGCAAATAAACTATGCCAGGAATCTCCTATAAAATTTTAATGTAAAAGTTACGCTCATTTGCATTCTCCCCCATAATAAGCCTGTGATTAAATGCAAAATAAATACGTAATTTTTAAAAATGCACTTTTCACCAAATCCTGCAGTCAAGCTGATGCTCTTGAGGATGCAACATTCCCCTCTCTGTTTCGTAGTTGAGGAGAGCGAGGCTCTGGGTCACAATCAATTATCCAGTCACTTCGTCACAGCCCCGCAGGCACACACCCACCACACAATCAGGGGCGTCGTTTCTCAGACACACACTGACTCACACGATCTCCAGGAAAGATCCGAAGGGGAAAACAAACATCAAAAAAACCGCGCCACATTAAAGTTTATCGTGGGTTATATACGCGCTCACAGAAACGCAAGCGCACGCACTCAGTCAACCGGGTGGTCTCAGTCGCCCACGGTACTCTCAGTCCTACGGAGCTCGACTCAATTCCAGTCACACAATCTCTGTCACAAACCTCATCCCGGTCATCCCCGAGTCTGCCGAGTCACACCGTCTCAAATCCCAACCAGCCACACCCAGTGAAAGAATCCCACTCAGGACCGCGCCAGGGACAGGACCGTGCCAGGGACAGGACCGCGCCAAGGACAGACCCGCAGCGCCGTCCTCGCTCACAGAGCTCCCTAGTTGGCCCTATGGAGAGGCGGTCGCGGGCGCCTTTCTTTAACGCGCCAGCCATCTGTCTCCGCTCCCTTCCAGGCCCTGCCGCCCTGTCCGCAAGCGCTAAGGGACTCGAAGCGCAGCCTCGTTGGGACAGGCCTAGCTCCGGCTCGCGGTTCACACAGAGCGTGGGGCTGCACCAGTGAGCGGACCCTTGAGACTGGCCGCGCCTGCGCACTCCGTGAGTGCGCCCGGCCCTCCCAGCAGCCCCCGCGCGCAGCCCGTTAGGCCCCGGGGATTGTGGCCCGATCCGGCCGCTGCTCCCTCTGTTTCGGCATCGCTGTGCCTCGGGTTCGCGTCCCGAGTGAGCAGTCCTGGCCCGAAGCGTCGGTCCTGGCAATCCGTAGGAAAAGCACTGCGGCACGGGGTAAGGAGAGGGGAGCGGGACCACTGCAGTATCGCAGAGCGGCGGGACCCCGCGCCTCAGGCCCGGGTGTGTGTGTCGTGGGCGTGACGGGGCCGGGGCTGGGATGTGACGGCGTCTGTGCGGCTGACTTGGGTGCAGAGCCTATTGTATGAGCGAAGGTTGTTGTGGCCGTGGAGTGCGTGACTGACCCCAGCATCCTCTGCCCACACCGGGCCCAGCTGCAGAGAAATGGCCCTTGGTTAGTTTCTGCGCGCCAGAAAAAAGACTCCCAGCAGAAAGGCTCAGACTAGGCCGGGCCAGGTGGCTCACATCTGTAATCCCAGCGCTCTGGGAGAGCGAGGCGGGAGGATCGCAGGAAGCCAGGAGTTCGAGACCAGCCTGGGCAGCAAAGCGAAACTCCCATCTGTACCAGAAATTTAAAAAATGAGCCGGGTGTGGTGGCGCTCTCCTGTGGTCCCAGCTACTGGAGAGGCTGAGGCGGGAGGATGGCTTGAGCCTAGGAGTAGGTCGAGGCTGCAGTGAGCTATGATAGCACCAACTGCACTCCAGCCTGGGCAACAGCGGAACAAGGCTCAGACCCGACCTTGGGATAGGAATGTTAGAACTGAACGAGCCCCCGCTCCCGCCCATGCTTGCTCCTGGAGGGACTCCCACGCCACCTCCCCGCGGACCCGGACCCATGCACGTACACTCACAGCTCTGAAGAGTCCAGCTGCAGGTTTCAGAACCACAGCATTGCTTCCAGGAAGCTACTGTGAACTCCAGTTCCAGCCCCGGGCATCCATGACCCTGATCTTTCTTTGATACTGGGAAGAGTTAACAACACCCTCTCTCTTATGTTACTCTGGTTATGTGTGGGTGGGCGGTAGTGGCATTGTGCCTAATTTAACCATGCGAGGCTGGGCTGCAAGAAAAGCCAGGTTCCCTTCTTAGCCAGTCCTGCCCAACTCTTTAAGAAAAGGGGTCTGAGGGGGAGGAGGAATGAGTTGCTGTTGCCTGTTTAAGTCAAGGTCGAGGCGAGTGGGTGTTTCTGCTTTCTTCTGTGAAATGCATTCTTATTTCTTAGGACATGAGAATATTTGTTTCATTCTCCATAAATGTCCTGTGCATTGAGTTGATACCTAGGTCCGCTCCCGAGAGCCTGTATGCACATACCCGTTTGGTAGATATTTTTCATTACTTCTGTGGGCCTTCTTTTAATTACTATGTGTAAAGCTCTTAGAACAGAGATTAATAAAACATTTTGCAAGGATTATACATAATATAAAACTAGTTTCTTAGTGGAGAAAAAGAGATAAACTGTTGTTTACCACACTGTTCTGTCTGCTTTGGTATACTTTTACTGAATTTAGGAATGTTACTTGATTGTGTTCATTCATAGAAGAATCTTGATAGTGAAAATAGCCCGTCGTTTTGATGAAGAACAGTTAAAGAACTGATGGGTGTTACTTATTTGTGCCATGCTGTTGTTTATTTTCCCAAAACCCACTCATGTCCCAGGCTTATAGAATCACAATTTTCTTAACAACTAAAAGATATTCCCTCTTCACAACTCTGTTTTTAATTTTATTTGTATGAAAATAGTTTAATTGGGTGGGCGCAGTGGCTCATGCCTGTAATCTCAGCACTTTGGGAGGCTGAGGTGGGCAGATCACCTGAGGTCAGGAGTTTGAGACTAGCCTGGTCAATATGGTGAAACCCCGTCTCTACTAAAAATATAAAAATTAACTGGGCATGGTGGCGCATGCCTGTAATCCCAGCTACTAGGGGTGCTGAGGCAGAAGAATTGCTTGAACCCGTGATGCAGAGGTTGTGGTGAGCCGAGATCCTGCTATTACACTCCAGCCTGGGTGACAGAGTGAGATTCTGGCTTCAAAAAAAAAAAAAAAAAAAAAAGAAAGTCCTGGTTTAAGCTGCCAACTATTTTTAGTACTATTCAGAACAGATTTTCTCCATCCCCTACCACCCAGTCATCTTCACTCTATAATAATAAAATTTAAGTTGCCCGTAGTCTCACCGTGCAGAATAAATATTACTATTCTAATGTTTGTTTTTCCATTTTTTTCTGTGCACTTGTGCACTGTGTTTGTTTTCCAAAATAGAATCACAATTGATCATTTAAGGAGACAAAGATTCTCCAACACTTTGTTTGAAAAACGAAAAAGAGGCCGGGCGCGGTGGCTCAAGCCTGTAATCTCAGCACTTTGGGAGGCCGAGACGGGCGGATCGTGAGGTCAGGAGATTGAGACCATCCTGGCTAACACCGTGAAACCCCTCTCTACTAAAAAATACAAAAAAAGAAGCCGGGTGAGGTGGCGGGCGCCTGTAGTCCCAGCTACTCGGGAGGCTGAGGCAGGAGAATGGCATAAACCCGGGAGGCGGAGCTTGCAGTGAGCTGAGATCCGGCCACTGCCCCCCAGCCTGGGCGACAGAGCAAGACTCCGTCTCAAAAAAAAAAAAAAAAAAGAAAAAGAAAAACGAAAAAGAGGTTGGGCGTGGTGGCTCACACCTGTAATCCCAGCACTTTGGAAGGCCAAGGCGGGTGGATCACCTGAGGTCGGGAGTTCGAGACCAGCCTGACCAACATGTTGAAACCCTGTCTCTACTAAAAATACAAAATTATGCCGGGTGCGGTGACTCACGCCTGTAATTCCAGCACTTTGGAAGGCTGAGGTGGGCGGATCACGAGGTCAGGAGGTCGAGACCATCCTAACACAGTGAAACCCCAGCTCTACTAAAAAAATACAAAAAATTAGCCGGGCGTGGTGGCGGGCACCTGTAGTACCAGCTACTGGGGAGGCTGAGGCAGGAGAATGGTGTGAACCCAGGAGGCAGAGTTGCAGTGAGCCCAGATCCTACCACTACACTCCAGCCTGGGCGACNCGGTGGCTCACGCCTGTAATCCCAGCACTTTGGGAGGCCGAGGCGAGCGGATCACAAGCTCAGGAGATCGAGACCATCCTGGCTAACACCGTGAAACCCCGTCTCCACTAAAAATACAAAAAATTAGCCGGGCGTGTTGGCAGGCGCCTGTAGTCCCAGCTACTTGGGAGGCTGAGGCAGGAGAATGGCGTGAATCCGGGAGGCGGAGCTTGCAGTGAGCCGAGATTGCGCCACTGCACTCCAGCCTGGGTGACAGAGCGAGACTCCGTCTCAAAAAAAAAAAAAAAATTAGCCAGGCGTGGTGGTGTATGCCTGTAATCTCAGCTACTTGGGAAGCTGAGGCAGGAGAACCACTTGAACCCGGGAGGTGGAGGTTGCAGTGAGCCGAGATCATGCCATTGCACTCTAGCCTGGGCAACAGGAGCAAAACTGTCTCAAAAAAAAAAAAAAGTATTTAATATGATACCTTATCAAAGCAAAATTCTTGAGCTGGTTTTGTGATATGGAATGATGTCCCTTTGGAGCTACTAGGGATGGAAAGCAACAGGGCCCTTGCTCTACTTTTTGATTTCTGTGAATCCTTTTTTGATAACATTAAGAAGAATTACATAGGCCAGACGCAGTGGCTCATCCCTGTAATCCCAGCACTTTGGGAGGCCGAGGCGGGCAGATCACGAGGTCAGGAGATCGAGACCATCCTGGCCAACATGGTGAAACCTCGTGTGTACTAAAATACAAAAAATTAGCCGGGCGTAGTGATGGGTGCCTGTAGTCCCAGTTACTGGGGAGGCTGAGGCAGGGGAATCGCTCGCACCCAGGAGGCAGAGGTTGCGGTGAGCCAAGATCGTGCCACTGCATTCCAGCCTGGCGACAGAGCAAGATTCCATCTCAAAAAAAAAAAAAAAAAAAGAATTACATTTTCAAGCCTAGTTCTAACATTTATCAATGTTTTAAGAGCAGTGCTGAAAAATCTCAAGAAGTTTTTAGAGAAAGGGACTACTATTAAAATTATTAAAGATAATTTATCAGCAAATACCAAATTTTAAAATTGAAAATAATTGAAGATAATTTTTAAAATAATGGAATGAGGGGTATGTAATGTTTTTCACTGAATTTAGTGCTTACAGTAAGCCATTTTAAGTGCTTTATGTATTATGTTCTTAACCTTCACAACAACCCTATAAGGTAGGTACTGTTGATTCCTTAATTTATCTCTGAGGAAACGGAGACACTGAAAATTAATGTGTCCAAATTCTCACAGTTAATAATTCCCAGAGCTCTGTTCATATCCTGAATCTTGACAACAAAGCCTGTATTTTTAATAAATGAGAATCTGCCACCTCCCAACATTGTACATGTTCTTTTAGTCTGACTCCCATAACTAGTAATTTATCATGAATATCTTCCTTCTTTAATTAATATGGGCCAATGCCATCAATAATAATTGCATAATATGCTATAATATAGTGGAACATCATTTATTCAACTTGTTGCCTACTGTTACATATTTGATTTCAGGTTGTCGTAAATTATTCTTTTTTTTTGAGACGGAATCTCTCTGTGTTGCCCAGGCTGAAGTGCAATGGTACAATCTCGGCTCACTGCAACCTCTGCCTCCCAGGTTCAAGTGATTCTCCTGCCTCAGCCTCCCAAGTAGCTGGGATTACAGGTGTCCGCCACCATGCCAAGCTAATTTTTGTATTATTAGTAGAGATGGAATTTCATCATGTTGGCCAGCCTGGTCTCAAACTGCTGACCTCAAGTGACCTGCCTGCCTCGGCCTCCCAAAGTGTTGGTTACAGGTGTGAGCCACTGCGCCCAGCCAGTAAACTATTCTTTGATGAACTCTCTTGCAATACATCTTTGTATACTTTTACAAATATTTCCTAATGATAAATTCCTAAAAGTGGAATTTCTGGGTTGAATTATGAGACATTTATAAAGTACTCACAATATGCCAGATCCTGTGCCAGTCCTCAGGGGAAATACAGTGACCAAAATGACATGGTTGGTATCCTTAGGTTGTTTGTTATCTTTCAAGGTAGATAAGCCTTTGCAAGAATAAGACTGAGATAGATGAGGTAAAGGTCATTGAAGAAGTCAGATGGCATGGCTTGAGAGGTCACGGGAAGGAGACAGCTGATTATAGCAAGCATTGTCAGGTCATGGCCAAATAATACCAAACTCATGGGGTTCCTATGGGGTAATGAATTTTATGTAATAAGCATATGCCTTATAGTTTGTATTCTCATGATGTTGATGCAAATGAACAGGACAAGAAGATTCAGCAACTCCTAGGAGGGCCTCATGGCTAAAACAACTCTTTGAGAAGCAAAACAAAAGCTTGGTCAAGAAGTCATGAGAAGTAGCAGCAGTGAAACAAGGCATTAATTGAAGATGTGTAGCCATGTTTATGTAAGCAGAACTCCAACATACATGAACACACTTAGAAATAATGGAGTCAGTTCAAATTTTGGAAGCTGAAATCAACAAAACCAGTAAAAACATAGCAGCGTTTTTTAAGATAGTTTTTTCTCCAAGTTCAAGGGATGACTACTTTAAAAAGTATCTAACCTATTTAAAGAACCTTTTCCGGCCGGGCGTGGTGGCTCAAGCCTGTAATCCCAGCACTTTGGGAGGCCGAGACGGGCGGATCAGGAGGTCAGGAGATCGAGACCATCTTGACTAACACGGTGAAACCCCGTCTCTACTAAAAAATACAAAAAACTAGCCGGGCGAGGTGGCGGGCGCCTGTAGTCCCAGCTACTCGGGAGGCTGAGGCAGGAGAATGGCGTGAACCCGGGAGGCGGAGCTTACAGTGAGCTGAGATCCGGTCACTGCACTCCAGCCTGGGCGACAGAGCGAGACTCCGTCTCAAAAAAAAAAAAAAAAAAAAAAAGGAAACACTGAGAGGCATCAGTAGATAGTGATCTTGATTTTCTTTTTGCTTACATTTATTTCATGATTCTACATGACCATATATATATTTGAAATATGGATTTTAACTTTGAATAGTGGAAAACGTTCTTTTTTTTTTTTTGAGACGGAGTCTCGCTCTGTCGCCCAGGCTGGAGTGCAGTGGCCGGATCTCAGCTCACTGCAAGCTCCGCCTCCCGGGTTCACGCCATTCTCCGGCCTCAGCCTCCCGAGTAGCTGGGACTACAGGCGCCCGCCACCTCGCCCGGCTAGTTTTTTGTATTTCTTAATAGAGACGAGGTTTCACCGTGTTAGCCAGGATGGTCTCGATCTCCTGACCTCGTGATCCGCCCGTCTCGGCCTCCCAAAGTGCTGGGATTACAGGCTTGAGCCACCGCGCCCAGCCGCCTCTCAGTGTTTCTTTGTGCTGATTTGTATGTATACTTTACAGATGTCCTCATAATGTTCATTTTATTTTTCTAAGAGATTGTATATCTTTAATATTTTATATGTCCTTGTATATTTTCTAAAACTTAGTATTTAGAGATTCATACACACACACACACACACACACACACACACACACACACACATACATATGCTCTCTCTCTCTCTCTCTCTCTCTC